>NW_025833723.1:0-9028 GCF_002878395.1 Capsicum annuum | reverse complement strand
GGCCCAAAAATCCGCGAAAAAAAGCGACGAATATTATGACTTTGGCCGTCGCTTTTAATAAAAAATAGATAACAAATAAAATTAAACTAAAACGTTGTTTTTCTCGTCGCTTTTTAAAGCAACACAGTCCGTCGCTTTTTGGCCTTTTTTTAGTAGTGTAAAAACCCGTCACAGGAATACGACTGACCCAAATGATTCATACCCTCCTATATGATTGGTATCTATCACTCCTATCCAAGCCTCAACCCTTGGATCAAAGACTTTTCAGTATACGACTCATCCAACCAAGTCGTAACCACATCATAAGATTCGTACCCATAACCCGTATCCCTGGCAGAATAAAATACTAAAAGAATCAATACTACCCACCATAAAGTCCCTGATACGACTTGTACCAAACCCTTATGACTCATACCTCTAAGTCGTACCCATTATAGTGACCAAAACTATCCCACTAACTAACACTGGTCAGCATATGACAAGACCATACCACTCGTACCCCAGCATACGACTTGTACCCATGAGTCATATTGGGTCCGGAGAACAAATTTCTAGGAAATTTTATAAGGGTTAAAACCAAGGATGTTTCACTCAGGCAGAGATGAAGGCTTTCATTGCTCAAGGATTATAACATGAGTTTTCCATACCACCCAAGTAAAGCTAATGTAGTTGTTGATGCTCTCAACAGGTTTTTTATGAGGAGTTTGTCCTATGTTGATGAGAAAAAATGGGGATTGGTAAAGAATATTCACTGGTTGGCTAACTTGGGAGTTCGTTTTTTAGACTCTTAGGATGGAGAATTCATTGTTCAAAAAGTGGTAAAATCATCTCTTAGTGATGAGGTGAAGTAGAAGCAGTCTTTGGATCCCATACTTATGTAGAATAA
The DNA here is from genome assembly GCF_002878395.1 of Capsicum annuum. NCBI lineage: Eukaryota > Viridiplantae > Streptophyta > Magnoliopsida > Solanales > Solanaceae > Capsicum > Capsicum annuum. Next base: position 8,142 of record NW_025833723.1, on the reverse strand, counting down.
GGATGATGTGGTTCGGTAAAAGGTTATCGCATTCGAGATTGGGGGAGATGGCATCTTGAGGTAGCAAGGTAGGTTGTGCGTTCCTAATATTAGTGGGCTACGAGAATGAATTTTGGATGAAGCTCATGCGTCCATATATACAGTTCATCCACGATCGACTAAGATGTATCATGACTTGAAGGACTATTGGTGGAATAATATAAAGAGAGATGTGGCAGATTTTGTTGCCAAATGTATGGTTTGTCAGAAAGTCAAGGTTAAACACTTGAGGCCTAGTTGTATGTCTCAAGAGATAAAGTTGTCTATGTATAAGTGGGAGATGATTAATATGGATTTCATTATGGGTCTTCCTCGATCTCACAATTAGTATAATTCAATTTGGGTCATTGTGGATAAAATGAGTAAGTCCGACAGAGGCAGATCTAGAATTTAATGCTTGTGGGTTCCTTCGAAAAAATAAAAATTCAAATAAATTGGCTTTAAGGGTTAGAACACACAACCAAGAGGCCTACAAAGCTTTAGCAAGCTCTTTCTCTAACACTATACCAATGACACATTTTATTTATGAGTTCCCAACTTGTCATGCTTATGTATTTACTAGATTTCTCAATATAAATAAAAGATCCAAATGAAAGTTATTGGGTTCTCGAGAACCCCAAAAAACACCATAGATCCACCCCTAAAGTCTGGTAACTTCTTGCATGTGAGGACTAACTACTCAGAAGAGGATTATGTGAAGTTGTTTATTCAGGAGATTGTGAAGTTACATGGTGCTCCAGTATCTATTATTTCAAACTGAGATACGCAGCTTTATTTTTACTTTTGGCATTCATTTTAGAATAGTGTAAGTACATAGATCAACCTTAATATCGCTTTCCACCCTCAAATGAATAGGCAAGCAGCAAAACTCACTATTCATACTTTGAAGGATATTTTAAAGGCATGTGTGATTGATTTAAGGGCAATTGGGTTAATCATTTTCCTCTTATTGAGTTTACATATAATAATAGTCATCATTAGATCATCCAAATGGCTTCTTTGAGGCTCTTTGTGGTAAGAGGTGTAGGTCTCCTATTGGATGGTTTGAGGTTGGTGAGACTAGGTTGTTTGGTCCAGACTTGGTTCACCAAGCCATGGAGAAGGTAAAGGGGATTAGAGAAAGACTTAAGACTGCTCAAAGTCACCAAAAGTCTTATACAGATATGAGGCAAAGTGAATTGGAATCTGAAGTAAGTGACTGGATGTTCTTGAGGGTGTCTCCTATTAATGGATTCAAGTGGTTAGGAAAGAAAGAGAAACTCAGTCCCCATTATATTGGGCCATATCTGATTTTAAAGAGAATTAGGAATATTGCTTATGAGTTGGATTTGCCTGGGAGTTTGAATTTTATTCATCTTGTGTTTCATGTGTCGACATTAAAGAAGTGTGTGGGTGATCATTCTCTGATAATGCATGCCAATGATGTTGGTGTTACTGATTCCTTATCTTATGAGAAAATCCTGATTGAGATATTGGATAGGCAAGTTCATAGACTGAGGACAAATGAAGGAGCTTCAGTAAAGGCTCTATGGAGAAAACAAAAGTTGGAAGAAGCTACATAGGAAGATGAGAAGATATGAAATCCAAGTATTAATTCTTGTTCCCCGGGTTGAGTGAAAGTGTGTATGGTATGAGTTTTATTTTCCTCTTGTTACTTCTTGAGTTTGTCAATTAATTCTTACGTATTCTTGTTATTCTCGAGCTAAAAGTGTCCTAACTCATTATTAAGGGATGAATGATCCTACGAAGGGGATAATGTAAGACCCTAAAAATTTCCATCACTTTACTTTTTTACCTTCCCGCGTGCATAATATCAATTTATGACTTCAATCATATGTAAGGATGATAAAAGGGTGTTCGAGAAAGTTTCAAAAATTTTGAAAGGGGTTTGGATTAATTTTGGGACTCTAAGGCAGTGAGGGTCCACGATATCGTCGTGTCATGAAGCTTACCCTCCACGATATTAGCGAAGCACGGAGGATAACCTCTACGATATTGGCGTGCCATGCCAAGGTGTAACTTTCGTCCAGTTTTTAATTTTCTCACTTGGGGTAAGGGCCTTTTGTTCGTTTTACCCCTTGTACGACTTTTAAACATAAAATAATCCCATTCCCATCAGTTTTCAAAGATCAAATCCCCCTATTTCACTCTCAAACACAAAATCCAAGAACTTTTAAGGGTTTCACTGTGCATTCATCATCCAAGCTCCAAACTTCAAATTGATTATGAATTTTTGTGTGTTTCAGGCATGTTTCTCTTCACTAAACTTTAATTTTACATTGTGGCATGAATTTCATGGACTATCTTGGGTTTTAATTGTGGGTTTTGAAATTAGGTTGAGGGGTTTTGGTTGTTAATGATTGAATTGTTTGTCCCAGGTTTTGAATTGATAATTCCTGCTTTAAATTGATGTTTTTAGGACTAAATTGGTATATTATTTAAATAGTTGGAATGGGAGACATGGGTTTCCCAAATTGGATGAATTTTGACTTGGGACTATATGAAGCTCAACCCACTTTGTGAATTTGATTTATATTATGGAAAATTGCATGGTTTGACTTATTTTTTAACTCAATGCATTGGATTAATAGATATATAAATGGATTTGGATGACCTTGGTGGTCATAGTTTGGATTTTAATGGAACTTGGGAGTCCAAGTTGGTTGTGTGAATTGATTTGACATGCGTAATTTAGCTTGTAAGTGTATTTGTAAAACGATACCAAGTGGTAAATTCCTTAATGAATGACTCCAAGTTTAATGGCTGAAAATATGTGAAAATTATTTTAATTTAGGCTTAAAAAGGGCAACCTCTCTACTCCCTTGGGGTAGTAGTATGAACTGCATACATTTTATCCTCCCCAGACCCCACTATGTAGGAATATACTGGGTTTGTTTTTGTTGTTGTAGGCTTAAAAAGGGGTGTGTAGGTCATTGTGGAAGGTGGAGGTCCCAGGGGGACCGATACCAAAAATTACATTTGTTGGTGTGGGGGTCTCTATGATCGTGTGCATAGTTCACACGTTATATATATATATTTGGAATTATTGGAGCAGCTTTAGCCCTTCCTCATACTCCAGTTCATGCAGCTAACACTCACTGGCCCTTTCAGTAAGGAGAGCTAAACCGATATAGCATGTGGGTGCCCTTAGGACGGATAGAGCTACACGGTCCAGGATAATGGTTTTAAATCTCATGCTTAAACTTTATTCCCTATCCCGGCATCTTATGTACATATAAACAATGTGTGCATGTGGCTTAATTTAGTTGTGGACATGGACTTATTTTATCCCTATCCTGAGTTACATATCTGTGCTTATTCCACTGACCATCCTAGGATGCCACACTGTTTTATAATGTAGGGTCCGAAGACACTTCTTATACCCATGTGCAACATTAGGTGGATTAGCACGTTCGTCAAAGTAGCTGTGAAGTGGTGAATTTTCATCATTTAGAAGGTCTTATCATTTCTATGTTCTTTTATTTTGACTCAGTACTTTTGGATTCTTTTGATCATGGTCGGAGGTATGTCCCAACCTATTTTGTATTCTTGTTTTTGAGGCAATTGTGGACAGATATGGGTTGGTTGGTTATTAATTTGACTCTTAATTTCATTGAGTCATTTATTCATCACTTTATTTCCATCTTGAGTTGGCTTACGCATTATTATTATTATTATTTTGTGCTCATGCGGTTAGGTTAAGGAGGTGGTCTCCGGTTCATGGTAGACTTGATATACCCATCACGGTCATGCCCTAGTTCGGATCGTGACACCCCAGTATTAACCAACCTGTTTAAGAAACCCAACATTTGTTGGATCCTCTCAGAAGATATTTTAATCGGAATTGCACCTTTTTGAATTGGTGTTGGTAGTTCCTCATTCTCAACTTGTAGCATCTCGAAAGTTTTTGAATTAAGTTAACACCTTAAACATGTACAATTATTAGTTTATAATGAGAATTGTAGTGCATTAAAAAATGGTGTAGAATATACATTAGTGTTGTTGTTGCTGGTAGGAGAAAGGGTATTGAAATGTTATTAATTTAATAGATGTGTGGTTTAAGTTATGGGACACTTTGACTATTTCCTACAATTCATTAGGTGAACGGACAATTAGAAAAAACATATAAAGTGTCACATTTTATTTGATCTTGGGGAAAGTCACGTGTCTATACTAGTTCTTTACCAAAAAGGAAAAGAAAAAGGAAAGGGGAAAAACCTATATGTGTACTGGTTGAATAAGAAAGGTAAAAGAGGAAAGAGCTAAGATTGGAGTTCACTGGAAATCTTGCCAGAATCAAGGGAAAACTTATAAGTGGTACTTGGCCTTAATTATTTCTTCTTCTTCTTCTTGCCACAGTTACAAAAAAAAATTGATTGGGATCATGCTTGTGGTTCCAAAATGAAAAGAAGCAGTACTACTAGTATTTCCACTGTTTTTTCCCTTTTTCTTATTTCAACATCAAGGAATCAATTTCAAATTTAGAGTTGGGATTGAATTCCAAGACGTAAATTCTCTACCCTCTTTCTTGAATTTAATTATCGATAAGTATTTGGGGATAGTTAATCTGAATCTTGGTACAAGATCGAAGTAGGCTTGCTTAGTTAGGGTTCTTGAGGAAAGGAAAAAAATCTAAAATTATGATAAGAATGGGATTTTTTTGAAATTCCTATTAGTTGGGCTATTTGGTTATCAGATTCTATAAGTCAAAAATTAAGGAATTCATTTTAGATTCTTATTAAAAAATTCAATTAATTTTGGGTGTAAGTTAAGATAATTGAAACAAATTGTTAAATGCATCTACGGGTCATTCATGGCAGAGGCATTGGTAAAATTGAGGTAGTATGATGACCCCTTATTGCTCCAGTATAGAGAGGTAATTCAACAACATCGAGTCACAGCATTTGACCTAGCAGGTGATGGCACTTTAAGGTGTTAAGGTTGATTATGTGAACCTAATTTAGATGGGTTGTGACAACAAACTATGGTTAAGGCATATTGCTCCTATTATTTAATCTATTTCGGCTCTACAAAGATGTATCATTATCTTAAAGAGATCTACCGGTGGAATAACATGAAGAAAGATATAGCAAATTATATGGCACAATGCTCTAATTATCAACAGGTAAAAGCAGAACATCGCATACCTGGTGGCCTAGCTCAAACCTTTTATGTTCCAGTGTGGAATGGGATACAATTAATATGGACTTTGTCATAGTCTTACTTTCTTTTTATCGAAAACATGACTATGTTTGGGTAATAGTCGGGGGTGTGCATCGGTCGGTTCAGTTCGGTTTTACATGTTATTGGTTTGATTTATCGATTTTTGGTTTATAAATATGTAAAACCAATAACCAACCAATAAGATATTTTCTTATCGGTTTTTGGTCCTTAACGGTTCAATTTTTGGTTTAACCAATAAGAAAATACTTATAAAATAGAAATAGTGACAACTAAGATAAAAAATGAAATCTTAATTACCGCCAAAACCTACGCAATGCATTTTAGTTTACAAGAATCTTCAAACTTGAACTGAATATTAGTTAGGAAAAAAATTGAACCCTAGTTGTTGGAAGCTATAAATGCTTCAACCTTTTTATTACGATAATAGCTGAACTTTATATTGTGCCTTTGTTGCCCTGAATAGGTTAATACTTTGTGAATCACTGAATTATGAATTAGTAGTGCATATAATCTATATACATACACATCTCTCTCTCTATATATATATATAGAGAGAGAGAGAGAGATGGATGGATGGATGGATGGATGGATAGATGGATGGATGGATGGATTGATGGACAGATAGACAGATAGATAGATGATAGATAGGTAAATGGATCAATAGATAGATGGATCGCTAGATAGATGGATGGATGGATGGATGGACGAACGGATGGATGGATGGACAAACGGAAAGACAGACGGACGAACAGACGGACGGAAGGACAGACAGACAGACATACAGACATACAGACATACAGACATACAGATATACAGACAGACAGACCAGATAGATAGATAGACATGGATGGATGGATGGATGGATGGATGGATGGATGGATGGATGGATGGATGGATAGATGGATGGATGGATGGATGGATGGATAGATGGATAGATAGATAGACAGACAGACAGACAGACAGACAGACAGATCGATCGAGAGATCGAGAGATCGATAGATCGATAGATCGATAGACAGACAGACAGACAGACAAACAAACAAACAGACAGACAGATCGATCGAGAGATCAATAGATCGATAGACAGACAGACAGATAGACAGACAGACAGACAGACAGATAGATAGACAGACAGATAGACAAACATAAACAGACAGACAGATAGATAGACAGATAGACAGATAGATAGACAGACAGAATGATAGACAGAAAGGCAGACAGAAAGACAGAAAGACAGACAGATAAAAAGACAGACAGAATGATAGACAGAAAGGCAGACAGAAAGACAGACAGATGTAAAGACAGACAGACAGATAAAAAGATAGAAAGACAGACAGACAGACAAATAGATATAGAAAGAAAGAGAGCTTTGAATATATAACATAAATGGGGATAAAATGATAACTTAGTGTATCCTAAGCTAAAATCGATACCAAACTGTTTACCCCATAAAAATTTTTATAAAATCGATAAAAATTGTTAACTCGATAACCCAATACCAATAACCCAATAATATTTTTATCTGTTTGTTTATCGGTCGGTTTGGTTTTTGCACAGCCCTAGTATAGTAGATCGGCTAATAAAATTAGCCCACTTTCTTTCTATTAAGTCTACCAGCATAGCTAAATCTTATGCCAAGTTATATATAAGAGAGATTGTATACCTGTATGGGACCCCGATGTCTATTATTTTAGATAGAGGCTCCCCATTTAAAGCTCAATTTTGGAAATCATTCCATAGGATCTTGGGTACACAGAAAAACCATAGCACTGTATATCATCTGCAGATAGGAGGCCAAGTCGATCGCACCATTCAGACGCTCGAAGACATGTTGAATAAATGTGTGTTATAATTTAAAGGTAATTGGGACGATCATTTGCATCTAATAGAATTTGCTTATAATAATAGTTATCACTCTAACATTGGCATAGAGCCATTCAAAGTTCTATATAGAAGACGATCCAGATCACCTATTAGTTGGTTTGAAGTAAGCGAGACACAAGAATTAGGTTTAGATCTAGTCCATCAAGCCATGGAAAAGGTTAAGTTGGTACGAGAGCTGTTGAAGGCTTCTAGAAGTAGGCAAAAGTTATATAGATATATACAACATAGAGATTTAGAGTTTAAAATTGATGATTTGGTATTATTGTAGGTGTTGCCTATGAAAAGCGTTATGCGATTTGGAAAGAAGGTAAGTTAAGTCCAAGGTATATTGGGCCCTAAAAAGTATTCATAAAATTACCCATGTAGCATATGAGTTAGTATTACCTCCACAGTTAGTTGTAGTGCATCCCGTCTTCCATATGTCTATGCTACGTAAATGCTTAGGAGAGCCTACACACGTCATGCCTATAAAGAGTATTGATCTTCCAGGATACTTATCATTTAAGGAAGTCTCTGTGGCTATATTGGATCGGTAAGTTAAAAAGTTAAGAACTAAAGACAGAGCTTTGACAAAGGTGCTTTTGAGTAACTATAATGTAGAAGAAGCCACTTGGGAAGTAGAAACGAATATCATGAAGCTAAATACCCATATTTGTTCCAAAAAACCATCAGAATTTTCTTAAGTTACTTGTCCCTTTGTATAATTATTAGTCTCTACTATAGTTTGTTATATCGTCATTTGATTCTTACTTGATGTATTAGGTACATCATTTGTGCTAATAATTTCAAATTTTGACATATATACAACCTTCAGATATGGAGTATAAGGTAAGTTACATATTGGTTATAATTTTTATTCAAGTGTAAGGCCAAGATGAGCCTCGTGATTTTAACTATCGAGTATTATTATTGTTGTGACACTCTGTGAAGTATATTTTGGATGTATTTTGGCGAGCTGACACGTACCCGATAGGCCAATTTACAAAGAAAACTCTAGCAAAATTTTTGGAAATTTGGAGAGTTAGCCAAATTTTA
>NW_025833722.1:0-1371 GCF_002878395.1 Capsicum annuum | reverse complement strand
TAACTTCTGATCTTGGTCGTGCTGTAAATAAAAATGATTATTTAACCGTTACTTGTCACTGAATGGATAGTAATTTTGTGATGCAAAAACGTATTCTTACTTTTTCATATGATGAAGATCGTAAACATACTGGAGATTTTATTATTGATTCTATTGTTAAAGTTTCTGGATTTTATGGTATCGAAAATAAAATCTTATGTATTGCTTTTGATAATGCTTTTAACAACAAGACTGCTATAAAAAAGTTAAAATCTAAGTTAGCTCTGTCGTTGCCTGAAATTTTTTATATTAAGTGTGCATGTCATATATATAATTTAATTGTAAAAGATGATCTTGAGTTTTTTGAGTTTTATATTGAAAAAATCCGTCTTGCTGTTGGTTTTATTCAAGGAAATAATCGTAGATCGAGAATTAGAGAATTTAAAGTTAAATATCAAGAAAATGGACTTGCTCCGATATTGATGCCTGAGGAAATTGATATTAGATGGAATTTTACATATGATTTTTTAAAAACTTGTTATAAATATAGAGTTCCTATTACACTAGCTTTTAACAAACATTGCGGTTCATTTACTGATTTTGCTGATTGCATGCTACATGATTTTGGTTGGGTTGTAATTAATGATCTTGTTAATATCACTCCAACTGTCGCTCCTCATCCTCCCGAGGAACCATCATCTTCTAAAAGGCCGGCACATAGTGGTTTTCCAAATTCCTTTTATGATTTATCTTGTTGGAACAGTGTTGATGACAGAGCTTATACATTAACTTATCAGGAAGAGCTGAAATATTATCTTCGGTCGCCGCCAGAGGATCACAAACGAAGGATCAACACGTTGAATTGGTGGAGGAGTAATGAAATACAATATCTTGTACTTTCAAGATTAGCTAGAGATATCTTGAATGTTCCAATATCAACCATTCCATCAGAGAGCGCCTTTAGTTAGGGACGACAGCAGCTTGGAGACAACCGGCACTCATTGGGAAGCAATGCAATGAATGTTCTAGTTTGCCTCCGAGATTGGATTAGAGCGGAAAGAAGAAACCAAGGAATGGAACCGAAGCCGAACGATGAGCAAAAACTTGAATAAATTGTCTTCACGGGAGAACTCAGAAGAATCAAGTCCAATGCATGATTTTGCCCTCGTTGACTTTGACTGTCCTGTGCAAGTTCCCGTTAATGTTAACATGAATGAGTTGGAAAAAATGATGCATAATTTATAGATTTTTCATTCATGTAAATTATAAATTTTGGATCATTTCTCAATCAATAAAATTCAACATTCATTCACTCCTTAGTCCTTACTTTATAATTTTTTTCATTTAATGATTTAAATTGAATTTCTAGTTTAAATTTAAAACTTACTTCTA
>NW_025833721.1:0-4374 GCF_002878395.1 Capsicum annuum | reverse complement strand
ACAATAAAGGTATATTTTTTGGTTACTACCCTTCTAGTCGAGCTTTTTAGATGTTTAATAAAAGAACTCTAAGTTTTGAACAGTTCACAGATATGGTATTTGATGAGGCTATTCCAAGTGTGTGAATTTTTGAAGATGAAAAAAACAAGAATTATCAAGAATCACAATACTGAGAGATCATCTCAAACTATTGACACCACGATTTTTGACAGATCCTCTTCCGAGCTAACTCCAAAAGATATCGACTCAACCAATAAAATGCCAAAAATAATGGTTCCCATAGAATGGAGACATAATGTTAGCTTTCCAAATGAATTTATTCTAGGAGATCCAATTAAAAAATTGTCGACAAGAGAATCTCTTAGAAAGAAGGCCTCAACATCCCTTTTATTTCAAAGGGAACCAAAGTGTATTAATGACATACTAACAACTGACTCTTGTCACCATGAGGGAAGAACTTACTCAATTTGAAGGAAATCAGGTATAAAAACTTATTCAATGACTTAAGAATTATTCAATTTAGAATCAAATGGGTGTTTCAAAATAAGCACAATGAAGAATCATAAAAAATAAAGCCAAACTAGTAGCACAAGGTTGCTCATAGTAAAAAGGTATTGACTACGATGAAACTTTTGCTTGAGACAAAAGTTTAGGATCAATTCAAATCCTATTGGCCTATACTTTTTTTAAACGCTTCAAACTTTATCAAATATATGTCAAAATATTCTTTTAAGTGGTTTTATAAAGGAGGAAGTCTCTGTAAACCTTTGAGTTTCGAAAACCCTTCTTTTCCTAACTATGCCTTTAATATATCGAAAGATCTTTATGGTCTCAAGCAAGCTCCAAAAGCTTGGTATGAACGATTTAGAACTTTCTTATTGTAAAATAATGTTATGCAAGGTAAAAATAATACCACTCTATTTATTCAAAAACATGATTTGAATATTCTCATTGCTTAAATTTATGTTGCTGATATTATTTATGGAAGCCGAAACACTCTTCTTTGTGAGAATATTATGATTCTCATGAAAGGTGAATTTGAAATGAGTCTCATTTGAGAGTTAAATATTTATGTGGGCTTTAAGTCAAACAAACTATGAAACTAACCATTATCAATCAAACCAAATAGACCAATGAATTAATAAAGAAATTTAGAACAAATAAAGAAAGGGCTTTTAACACTCCCATGAGTCCTTCTACTTATCTCGACACTGACGCCCCTGGTAAGGACGTAGATGAAAAATGTATAGAGGTATGATCATATTACTCCTCTATTTAACTACTAGTTATCTTGGCATCATGTTCAGTATTTATAAATGTGCAAGACTTTATTTAAACCCAAGAGGATCTTACATGACTACGGTAAAAAGAATCATTCATTATCTTATTAGAAACACAAGACCTAGGTTTATGGTATCTGTACTCCACCTATTTCAATTTAGTTGGATATTCTGAAATAGATTATGTAGAAGATAAAATGGATAAAAAAGTTCTAGTGATACATGTCAAATTCTTGGCAAAATCTTATATCATGGTACAACAAGAAGAAAAAATTATGTCCCTTTTAACCACTGGATTTGAATATATGGCTATTTGAAGTTACGGTACTCAATTATTATGGATTATTCACCAATTAATTGATTATGCTTTATTGTATGAAGATCTACTTATTTTTTGTGGCAATACGTGTGTGATTAGTTTCATAAAATATACCGTGCATAATTCTAGGGCAAGACATATTATTATCACTTTGAAAATGCATTTTGAATGAGATTCTTTGGTAATATTCCCTTCATGAATAGCAATGGATCATAGCCTAATAAATTTGAGGTCTCCCAAGAAGAGTCTAAGGCCTTTGTAGCTCATTATAGAGAGGAATTGACTGAGTTTTGTCTTTTTTCTATATGCTTTGAAAATCATATCTTAGCCCACATTGTTTTCATAACACTATTTCCTAGAAAAGCCCTCAGTTCCATCATTACCATAGATGTTTTTATTCTTTACTATCTCTTAAAGAGGTATAAAATAAATTAGGTTGAATCGTTCAGATGATAAATAATTTAAAGTATTAATGGCTCTAGGTATACTTTTGTTTTTTCCTATGGGTTGCTTATATTGGGCATCTTGCTTTATTCCATGATTGATTTATCTCCCTACAAAATAGTGGAAATTTTCTCTTCATATGACAATAGGACATTTTAGAGTATGGGATATATATGCAATCTTTTGTTATCGAGACAGATGTTATTATCTATTATTTGGGTTGTATTATTATTAGATGCTTTTGTACTAGCTCTACTAGGTTGTGGTATGGTATCTTGCATTTAATATTTTTATCTATTTAGAACTCTTTGCTTATTTATAGGTTTGTGGTTGTTTTTATCCTATGATTGGGCATTTTCTATCAAATTAACCCATTGTGTTTAACTCAGGGTTATAGATTGGGCCTACCTACTGGCGGGACAGAGTAGGTGCCATCATGACTCATAAATTAGGTCATGGTAAATTAGTATCATATCTATGTTTCACCGGTATTATTGGTAAAAGAGAAAGTACCTGATAGAGTCCTACGGATCAGAATGATGATGCTCATTTCCCTTCTTCGAGATGCTATATGATATTCCTAGGAGTTTTTTTACTTTTTTCACTTATATCGTGCTAAGAGTCTGAGTTGGTTTATTGAACCTTCCATTAATTTCACTCTTTCGTAGATGGCTAGTACACGTGCTACCGCTACATGAGATGAGGTTCCCAAAACTGAGTCTACTGATCCTGCTGATGTTCGTGGATGACCTACAGTTTGTGGACAACTACGTGATATGTCCATATCTAGGGAAGAGGATAGGCCACCTTTCTTAGGTCCTATTTCTGCTCCTGAGCCAGAGATTCTTCTTTCCCAGGAAGCGATGGGCCAGGGACCAGCCCCGGTTCCACCATGGTTAATTTTTTTTTAGTGCTCAAATATGTGTCAGTTTAGCTTTTGGGTTTAGTTTGTAGTGTGTTGTCTATTGGTGCATATTCTAAAGATCATAGTGGTACTAAGGTAGGGGCAAAACTTATAGTTGTGGCTCCCATATTTGAGGTTCCTCCTGCACTGATAGTTGCGTGGCCAATAGTTACTCAACCAGTTATTACTCAACCTACTCTTCTAGGGAACAAAAGATATTGGGTAGATTCTTGAGATAGGTTCACATAGTTTACTTGGTGTACCAAGCTAAAATGGATATGAGTTTTAGAATGCCTTTGAGGACAAGCTCTATAATTTGGGCCTGCTTGAGACTCATGGTGTGGATTACACCACCTTTTAGTTAGATTTCGACGCTCAACATTGGTGGAGAGGTTATATGGATTATAGACAAGCTGTATATTCTCCCTTGACATAGGTTCAGTTCTTAAAGATATTCATGGAGAAGATATGCCTCATATCCTTAGACATAATTTGAAAGATCAGTTCTATAGATTGGAGTAGGGCTCCATGACAATCATAGATTACGAGGTTTATTTTCATAAGTTGGCTAGGAATGCCTCTTCTATTCTGGATGCTGAGTATAGAAGAGTTCACTTTTTTATTAGAGGGTAGAGATTTCCCATTTGTATGTCTACTCAGAGTTTAGTTTTTGGGGTAGGACTTTTGTTGAGGTGTTCGATCATGCTTGAGCAATGGAAGAGATGCATCATAAAGGTCATGAGGGACATTATAAGAGGCCTAGGTTTTAGGGTAGATTCAGTGGGAGCCGACCTAGTTCCCAATCTAAAGATAGCATTTCTTAGAGTAGGCATCCTTTTCGTCTATCCTATTAGTCTTAGAGTCTGTCTAGTAGGCCTATATAGGCAGTGCTTCAAATTACTAACGGAGGTTAGTCTAGTATAAGTGATCACCCTATAAAGGGAAGTGCTAAGTCTTGGAGAGGTTCGTTATCTTGTTATTCTAGGAATGGTGGTTATTCTAAGTCAGCTTGATCTATTTGTTCTGGTTCAGCTCATATTTCCTATTTTACTTATGGATCTCCTAGTCCTATTTGTGATATTTCCCTAGTCATGGGGAGATTATTGTTTCAGCTCAAGGTATTTCCCATATTAAAGCATTTCATCTCTTAGATAGAGGTGCTTTTCATGGTCGTATAGGTGGTTCCCAAGGGCCTCAAGGAGATTCTCAGAGAGGTAGGATAAAAGGACAGTCAGGTGCCTAGCAAGGTGGTGGGCTTGGTTAATTTATATCGTACCTGCTAGACCTGAGGCTGAGACTGTGGATGCTACTATTAGAGGTATGATTTTATTATGACGCCAGTCGAGCCTTACTTTATTTGATCTAGGATCCACTTAGTCCTGTATATCTACTTATTATTCACCACAATTGGAGTTAGCTTATGATTT
>NW_025833720.1:0-4074 GCF_002878395.1 Capsicum annuum | reverse complement strand
CATTCCACCGGGTCTTTGGTATTCGATCTTAACCTGTTGGCAAGTTGAACACTTCTCTATAAATTTTGCTATATCCTTTTTCATACCATTCCACCAATAGATTTCTCACAAATTGTGGTATATCTTGGTAGCACCCCATGAATAGAATATCACGCGCCATGCGCTTCAGCTAAATCTTTAACATCAGGCATACAGAATCTTTTCTAAAATCTCAATACACCATCTCTCCCTTGGGAGAAAACCTCCACCTTTTGGTCTTTAACTGACTTCTTCAGTCTGATCAAACTATGATCCATATCTTGCTTCTCCTTTACTTCCAAAACTAGAGAAGACTTAAAACTACTCTGGACCCAAACATTACCCTCAGCTGAATCAAGCAATCTAACTCTCAACCTAGCCAGACGATGCACTTCACGAGCTAACTCCTTTCTATCTTCCTCGACCTGTGCTACACTACCCATGGACGACCTGCTAAGGGCATCTGCCACTACATTGGCCTTGCCAGGGTGATACAGCATATTCGTATCATAGTCCTTTAACAATTCCAACCATCACCTCTGACAAAGATTCAACTCTCTCTAAGTAAACACATACTGCAAACTCTTGTGATCTGTAAAGACATCAATATGAATACCGTATAAATAGTGTCTCCAGATTTTCAAGGTAAAAACCATACAGCTAACTCGAGGTCATGGGTCGGGTAGTTCTTCTCATGTGGTTTAAACTGTCTGGAGGTATAGGTTATAACCTTACCTGTCTACATCAACACGCAACCTAACCCAACTCTAGAAGCATCACAGTACACCACAAAATTATCTACACCATTTGGAAGGGTCAACACAGTGGCCGAAGTGAGTCGAGTCTTCAACTCCTGAAAACTCTTCTCGCAAGAGCCAGACCACAGGAATTTAATTTTCTTTTGGGTAAACCAAGTCAAAGGAGATTAAATGAAAGAGAAACCCTCAATAAAACGACAATAGTAGCCAGCTAGACCCAAGAAACTCCTAATATCAGATGGACAAATAGGTCTAGGCCAATTTTTTACAGCTTCTATATTTTGAGGGTTAACTCGAATACCTTCAGAAGAAATAATATGACCCAGAAAAGCAACTGACCTTAGCTAAAATTTGCACTTGATAAATTTGGCAAATAGTTGATGATCTCTAAGGGTTTGCAAGACTATTCGGAGATGATCTGCATGGTCGTTCTCACTTCGGGAGTATACAAGAATATCATCTATGAACACAATAACAAACATATCCAAGTACTGTCTGAACACTCGATTCATGAGGTCCATAAAAGCTACTGGGGCATATTTTATCTCGAAGGACATGACCAAGAACTCAAAATGACCATATCAGGTGCGAAAATCTATCTTTGGAATATCACACTCCCTAACTTTAAGCTGGTGATAGCTAGATCTCAAGTTTATTTTTGAGAAATAGATAGAACCTTGCTGCTGATCAAATAGATCATCAATTCTAAGAAGAGGGTATTTGTTCTTAATTATAACCTTGTTAAGTTGACGATAATCAATGCACATCCACAATAAACCATCTTTCTTTCACACGAATAGAACGGGTGCACCCCAAGAAGATACGCTAAGTCTTATGAAACCCTTATCTAGAAGATCTTTGAGTTGCTCTTTTAAATCCTTAAGTTCTGCGGGGGCCATACGATATGGAGGAATAGAAATAGGTTGTACGTCAGGAAGAAGATTAATCCCAAATTCTATCTCTCTATCGGGAGGTACCCCTGGGAGATCTTCTGGAAAAATATCACAAAACTCATTAACAATGCTGATCGACTGAATGGTTGGAGTCTCGAACTTAGTATCTTTAACTCGAACCAAATGATAGATGCAACCCTTGGATATCAATTTCCTAGCTTTAAGATAGGATATGAAATGACTCCTAGGAGATACAGAATTTCTGGACCACTCAAAGGCTGGCTCATTGGGAAACTGAAACTTGACTACACGGCTACGACAGTCTATAGATGCATAACAATAGCGAAGCCAATACATACCCAAAATAATGTCAAAATCAACCATGTCTAGCTCAATCAAATCTGCAAACATAACTCTGTGAAGGACAGTGATAGGACATTTTTTATATACTTGCTTAGCAACAACAGGTTCACCTACTGGAGTAGAAACTAGAAAAGGCTTGAATCTTTCCAACATTGATCTCAAAATTCACAGCCCTTAACGGAGTCACATAAAAAAGACTTAACCCAGGTCCATCAATACATACACCTCAAAATAAAATACACGGAGTATACTAGTAACAATATCTGGTGAATCCTCATGGTCCTGGCTGGGTGGTATAGCATAAAACCGATTCTGGCACTGACCATCGACAGTACTAGACGAGGCACCCGGAGGAGAAGTAGGACGAACCTAAAGGGCTAGAGCACTAATAGCCTAACTCTGGGGACGAATATCACGGCTCCCCTATCTAGCATATGGGCAATCCCTAAATTTGTGGCCCAACTTACCACAACTAAAACAACCTCTCTGCTCATCCATACACTCTCTAGGATGCGTCCTACCATACTTAGAACACGGGGGATAGTTAGGTCTATTACTCACACTGTCCTGAGACCTAGACAGAGTTAGTCTATTACCCTGCTCCTTCCTGACTCTGGATGTGGGAGTACTAGCTGATGACCGTGCTGGCATAAAAGAACGGTTTTGAAAATGAGGGTGGATCCCTCCAAAAAATCTACTCTGACTATACCCCTTTTTCTCTGTTCTAACTCTCTTATTCCCTCACTCTCTCTTTCACCTTGTTCGCTTCAATCTGCTGGGCATGTATCACCAATCTAGAAAGATCCATGTCCCTATTGAGCATAGAGGACCTACATTCTTTCACAACATAACTCAATACGCCAGTCAAAAACTTACTCATACTAGTTCTAGAATCAACCATCATACCGGGAGCATACTTAGACAACTGGTTAAATTTAAGATAATATTCCTTAACTATCATAGAGCTTTGTCTCAAGTTCATAAATTCTTATAGTTTTGCTTCCCTCAGCTCTGGGGGAAAGAATCAGTCCGAGAACGAATCCTAGAACAACTGCCAAGTCATGGGAGTAGCATCCTCCCCTCTACTCTTTCTCCACAACTCCACCCAATCATAAGTAACATCTTTCAAGTGATAGAAAGCTAGCTCTACACTTTCTTCCTCTGTTACATGGTGATCTTTTTCACCTCATCAAGATACATCTGTGGGTCCTCACCTATCGTTGACCCATAAAACTCTGGCGGATTCATCTGAATAAAATCCCAAACTTGAGCTGCTGCAAAATTACCTTCTTACGGAGGTGGAACAGTGGCCTAAAAATTGGCCTGAGCATTGACGGTAACTGCCTGGGTTAGCGCCTGAAAAGCTGTCCGAAATTTGGCATGAGTCACCGTCTTATTTAAAGGATCAACGAGTTGAGGTCGTTCACTGTTTCTGTGAGCTCTATAAGGAAGCATTTTCTATCATAAAAAAGCACGAATTAATAGTAGAGAGAAAAAGTCATAGGCACGAAAGACTTCTGAAAGAAAGAAATGACTTTTCCTAAAACGTCCCGTAGCCTCTTGCTCATAGATGTGGCGCGCTACACACGGATGATCAAGACTCTACGTAACGCGGCTTTTCAAACTCCCTAGGACTCTTTTAAATCTTAGGCTCTGATACCAAGCTTGTAACGCCCCAAGATCCTATCCCAAGACGTCACAGGGTGCTTAAGGCCACAAGCGACCTCAAGATAACCCTCTAAGCCTGTCATCTCCTCTATAACTCACTATGACAATAATCAAAATGTAATAAAGAAAAATAATCATGTCATGAACATACTGGAATACAAAAAAATACTATCCTGTACAATCAAAATACTAAAGTTCTATACATACTAGTACTCTAGTCTGACAAAGCCTCTACTACATAAGACTGAGGAGCCATTGGAACAGATCCCAAACTGACCCGTCCTGAACTGGAAATAAACAACCAGCTACTATCAAGACAAAAATCGGGGACATAGGTCCTCGAACCATGAGGACTCACCAACTATACGAATGTA
>NW_025833719.1:0-1014 GCF_002878395.1 Capsicum annuum | reverse complement strand
GATTGTTTAAAGCATCCATTCTTCACAAAGAATAAAATCAAAGTCTCCAAATCCTATTACAAAACTTTCCCAATTTAGGATTTATACTTCAAATTCAAAAATGTCTTAATAGTGTCCAATACCCAAAAGATAAAGGGTTTAAGCCTATAAGAGGAATTGGGTTCGGCTGGGTGAAATAAAAAACTGACCATGGGAAAAATTCCCTCTTAGCTGCAATTGCAGAAGGTTGTCCGCGATTGCGATCTTTTAACCTGCTTGACTGACCGCGATCACGGCCCACAGATCGCGATCACAGTAACTGAGGCTTGTTGCTGCTCCAGGTCTTCTTGTTGTACTTCTTTCTCTTTTTTTGTCCATTTCAGCTAAACTCCATATATTTCATTCTCCTAACCTATATGCCTGCAAAAAATGGAAATTGGTGATCACCAATTTATATCATTATATCTTTAATTCATTGTAGTGTGCACAATTGTTGAGTGCAAATGAGTAGTAAATTCACCACTCATCAACACCCTTAACTTAAAATTTTTCTTGTCCTCAAGCAACATTACTTCTTACCATGAAACAATGCACATGTATGCCTAAATTTTATTACCCAATGCTCAAACTGACTTCAACTTGATTACTACCACAAATAACTCTTCACATATGGGAAATACTATTTTAATGGCACCCTTCAACAAAAATAATAATTTTCAAAGATGCAAAAGACTCCAAAAAGAAACTATGCAATGATCACTAATACTCTATAAATGATTCACTTTTGATCACAACTACATTATACTCCTTTTGCCTCATTTTTCGTGAAATGAAAAAATTAGCCACCTCAAATTGGTTACATGCCTCCTCACAAGAAGGAAAATTCCACACTCCAAGTTATAAAATATGCAACAAGAAATTTAAGTGCAAAACTCTCTCTCTCTCTCTCTCTCTCTGAAGAACTCTCGATGTGAACAAGTACCATGCTATAGGCTTGCCCCTATTTTCAATTGCCACTATAAAAAGTATACTTGA
>NW_025833718.1:0-3024 GCF_002878395.1 Capsicum annuum | reverse complement strand
AATCAAGTTCTTACTTAACTCTGGTATATACAGGAATTGTTAAGAGTTAACACTTTGTCTGATGTCATTTTCAAACAATCTTTTCTTGTCCCTTAAACTTTTGTAGTTGTGGAGTTTGCCATATAGATCTTCTCTTCGTCTTTAATCAGAGTGAATGCAGAAAACAACTCTTTATTTGTACAAACATGGAGGGTGGGATCGGAATCCATCTACCATTCTCGAGGATTTCCCACCAAGTTACATTCAAAAAGCATAGCCACAGATCGTCCATTTCATTCTTGGATTCAGCCATATTTACTTAGTTATTTTTTTCTATTTTTGGGGCACGAAAATCTATTGACTTGTGGCCAATATTGCCATAATTAAAGCTTTTCCCCATGAATTTCTTCTTAGGTTGATTGCTTTTTTTGTCCAGCTTTCTTTTGCTTTTTTGAGTTGTTGTGGTCATCTTCTACAATGATTGCTCCACTCATTATAGAATTTCCTTTCGACCACCTTTCTGCGACTTTGTTTTCTTTTTCAATGTGCATCATCACTATGAGATCTTCGACTGTCATCTCCTTTCGTTTATGTTTCAAGTAGTTCTTGAAGTCCTTCCACATAGGGGCCAACTTCTCTATTATTGCCGTGACTTGAAATGCCTTGTTCACAACCAAACCTACAATAAAGTTAATATGAACATTAAGAATATTTTAACATGTTCAAAATAAGGTATTTACCAAACCCATACCTTCCACAAGGAGATCATGGATGATAACTTGTAGTTTCTGTACTTGAGATACGACAAATTTGCTGTTAATCATTTTATACTCAAGAAATCTTGCAATAAAGAACTTCTTGCAGTCTTGTATTTTCTTTCCAACACACTCCACAATTCTTTTGATGTCTTCATTCTTCTATACACATTGTATAGGTCATCTTGGAGGCCACTTAGAATGTAATTCCTGTATAGAAAATCAGAATATTTCAACGCCTCCATAACAACAGATCGCTCCTGGTCCGAAGTTTCTTCAGGAAATTCTGGAGCTTCTTTAGATGTATTTCTATGGAGACACAAGGTTTTAAGGTATAAGAACATCTTCTGTTGTTATTTTTTAAAATCAACACCCATGAATTTTCTGGATTTCTCCACTGGTGCCATTGCCTGCTGAGTACTCATACGACTAGTTGTAGAAACATTTGTTGCTGCCACACTTGTCTCAACATCATTAAGATTGTTGTTTTGGGTACACAATCTGTATATTTATACACTAAACTTCAACATAAGTTCAAGACTTTTTCAAGAACACTTATGATGTTTTTCAACACCCTCAACACAAGTTCAATACGAGCTATTAAAGAAGTGTGTTATATTTAAGAAATAGGATGAAATAGAATAGAACCAAGTCCTCCAAATTCACGGAGTGTCCTTAAGGAATTAATTCCTCTCAAGTATCCAAGGTTGTGGAATTTTTCATCTCTGGATAAAATAGTTCACAATTTGACAGTCAAGGTGCCTCAAACTATCAGATTTGTTGAACACGCTCAACGGTAACTTGATCACAACGAGTTTTTTAAAGCAAAAGAATGTTTATAATTCTGAAAAAAAAATTGTTCCTTCCTGTGGAAAAAATATAGGTATTTATAGCCATCAAGTGCCTCTTATAAATAAAAGCAATGGTTCATTAGAAAGGTGTATCCTTTGGAACAGTCATGTTTGTCCATTCGAAACATTGTGTCTTTTTGTAAATAGTCATAACCGACCGAATTGTCACCCCTTTTTTGAAATAGTGTGTCATTTTCTCGAAGGGTTGCATCTCTTTCGAGGCAGCATTTCGCGTTCCTGTAGTTGTTTCTGTACTGCATGCACGCACGTTCATGGAAGAAAAAATAATTTGCATTTTTTCTTGGGATTTTTGGATGACTTGGTTTTCCAAGTTTCAAATAAATTGTCTAAAAATTTAATCTCATCGATCATTTGACAAATCCAAAGCCAAGCAAGCGACGACAATGGTGCAAGGCACCTATTGGTTCTTGCCTCACTATCCATGTAGAGTTGTGTTTCTTAATAAGAGCACATGAAAGTTTATGTCTCCCACTAATGTGGGAGAATTAGTAGACTTTCCTTATTATGAGCACACTTCCCTTTTAGGTGTGATTTCACTCTCCCTCTACTAATTCCCTCCATTTTCCATTCACACATTCAACTTGAACCCAACAAGGATTCCTCAAATTCTACTGGAACATGATATGATTTTCAATGTTAATGTACATCATATTAAATACAAAGTAAACTACAGAGAACCAAAATAAAAGAAATAGCAAGCCACCATGGCTTATCAGCTGAGACTTTGGGAGGTGAAGTATTCATGTAGTCTAGAGTGCGTAAGACTTTGTAAAGTCCTTCGGTGCTATAATAGGAAGTTCCATTTTATGACACCTTATTAATTAACAGATAATCTAAGCGTGCAAGAGTTCGGCTTAGTTTTCAATAAACTTCATTACTAATTCTATATGCAATCTGTCCAGTTCATGGAACTCTAAGCTAGTTTGTCATATTTAATACTTCATTAAGTGGCAATTAGTATTGTGTCAGAGTTAACAGGCATAAGAGGGAAGCCTGGTGCACTAAAACTTCTGCTATGCGTAGGGTTCGGGGAAGGGACAACTACAAGGGTGTATTGTGCGCACCCTTACCTTGTATTTCTTCCAGAGGCTATTTCCAAGGCATGAATTAGTGACCTCCTATTCACATGGCAGCAACTTTACCAGTTACTCCATGGCTCCCCTTCAAGTGGCAATTATTGTTATTTTCCACAATACGGGTACGTAGAATCTGTATAATAGAATAACAACTTCAACTTGAGTTCAAGTATGAACAAGAACACAACGAAGTTGAACAAATACCCTCAACATAAGATCAAAATGATCTTTACAAGAGTTGTATTTTATATTTCAGAAATATAGATGAAACAAAAATTGTTAAGGCCAGGTCGTTCGAATTCACGGACTTTCCTTAAGGAATAATTTCCCTCACTGTACCCG
>NW_025833717.1:0-13395 GCF_002878395.1 Capsicum annuum | reverse complement strand
TTTAATGAGCATAAACGTGCAATTTTAATCCCTCAAACTAACGGAAGTTAAAAATTTAACGAAAATGCACTTATTGGAAAGATTTTAAGAAATTATCTTTTCCCAACTTTGTCAAGTCGTATAATGCTAGCTCTCAAGCCCGTCCCCAGCCACCTGCCTCTTATTTGCACTAATAAAAACAAATTAAACTATCGTGAAGTTGTAGAAATCTTTAATAATTTTTCCAACACGAAGGATTATTGTATACCCCCATCGTTTTGATTAAGCCGTATTAGCAATATAATTATATCAGATAACATTATCCCATTAATATTTATTGAGGTATAGTTTAAGAGCAATCAAGAGTTATCTGTTTTAGTCATTTGTGCAAAAAGAAAAATGTAATTCATCTCAAATAGCCAAAAACAGAAATATAGTATTTGAAATTAACATGAAAAAAAATTATTTACAAATTAAAGTTAGGTTTTGACATGAAAACACAATTAAATTTATTAGTGATCAATATTTGATTTTATTTTAAAAAATAAATTCTTAAAACGTACTTCAAACTTCATATTCCTTATTTTAAGCTAGAAATTGAAAACTATATCCCTTCTTTAAACCTGTTAAGTGGGCCGGTAACCGGACCGGCCCATTGTTTTGCCGGATTGGGGCGGCGTCTGGTACCGGTTCAATGTTAACGGGCCGGTTAGGACCAGGCCCAAACAGTAAAATTTTCGCAAACGGACCGGAATCGGCCCACTTATAATTTATCTGGTTTTGACCAGTCCAAACCGGTTAAAACCGGTCAATATTTAAAAAAAAAAATTCACATTTTCATATTTTTTTCAATATATAAACACCTATATACATTTTTAAAACATTAAATAATATGCATACGATATATATACACTAAATATATACTACTATAGAAAATAATTACGCGTGTATACTTTAAGTAGATACTAGTTTAGATTCTATAGCAAATATATGCACATATATATGTACAATACAATATATTTACTACTTTAAAGTTTAAATAATATACATACAACATATATACACTAAATATATACTACTTTAGAAAATAATTACGCGGGTATACTTTAAATAGATACTAGTTTAGAATCTATAGGAAATATATGCACATATATACGTACAATACAATATATTTACTATTTTAAATAATATGCATACTGTAACGCCCCGAGTCTTGTGCCCGAAACGTTACACGGTGCTCATGACCCCGAAGGACCACAAGCTAACCCATGACTGATGTCTATATATGTACACTGCATAATATATGTATATAAATGCGAAAACATGAACTGAAAGGCCATAAGGTTCAATACTGTAATAAAACCGATAAAACACATCTTAGTGGGGTATCAATACCCAAATTAACTGAAATAAACTGTCTGAAACATGATAGTCTAGAAAACCTCTAATATCTGAATAAGGAGTTGATGGTACATGTCCCCAACTAAGTCCAACTACTAAAAAAACTGAATACTGAAATAATAAAATAATAATCATGTCCTCGGAAAATGAGTACTCACTGCTAACTCTGACTACTGGATCTAAACTACTACTGGTGTTCTGGTTTACGTGCCCCTAAACCTATGGCTTAGAATAAAACACCATAACGCAAATGCATCAGTACGATGAAATGTAATGGTATGCATGTGAGGTAGGCTAAATGCAAGGGTTCACATGCATGATCAAAACTAACTGACTGACTAACATGAGAGTGAGAATGCATGCGTGGATGAGTAACTATAACTGAACATCATAATGATACTGACTAATGAGTTTACTAATACTGCGAGATTGAATCTACTGATGATGATAACTGGTATAACTAATACTATTACTAGGTGACTGTGTCTGACAGTCTAGATTCTGGTGGAACGAGCTGAGTTCCGTTCTATATTGAGTAACTACATCTGAGATCAGTCCTACCTAGCGGGTGATCTCTGAATATACTGATAATAAAGATGATTTGACTTAGTCTGAGATCGGTCCTACCTAGCGGGTGACCTCTGAATCTGATGATACTGATACTAATTGACTATAGTTGAGATCAGTCCTGTCTAATAGGTGATCCCGAAGTCTGTTGATAATGATAAGAATTAACTGTATCTGACAGTACTGAATCTGTACTACTGAACTGAATTGACAGTATTTGACACTCCTGAAATATGAGGAATCATCTGAGTTCTTTTACTCAGACTGAGTGACCGTAGCTGACAGTTCGAATTCTGTAATTGACACTAGGGGAAATATTTATCTAACCAACATGCCCCTTTCTAGCTAGTATAGGGTCCAACTTGTAACCCTAATTAAAAGAATGCCAGTACCGTGCCACGGGTAAAGACAACTGCTGTAGAGTTAGTCTTAATCTAGCGAGTGACCCCTGAGATCAGTCCTGTACTAGCGGTTGATCCCTGAGTATGTCAGTCATATCTAACGGGTGGCATCTCGTTCCTACGCTGGCTACGTAGTTCTGGAACTTAGGGATTGCTTCTAGGGATCTCAGTCCTATCTAGCGGGTGAGCCCCCATCCTTAGGTTCGCTCGGTGTTGAATCCTATTCCCAACTAAAAGACACCGAACATGATTAACTGAACTGAACTGATACTGATGGTACTGTTTAGCTGAATTGAACTGAGTTCACTGAGTTTACTGGATTTCGTTAACTAACAGAATACTACTGAATTCTACTTTCTATCTGAATACGACTATGTTCTGTAGCTTACTGAGCTTTACTGAAATCTGAATTGAATATTAAACACTACTAGGGTCTGATCTGAATACTGAGCTTGATTAGACTAAATAATGAGATTACTGAGTTTTCCTGAGTCGCGAGACTGACTGAAGTCTACTGAACATGGCTTGACTGAGAGTAACTTGAATCATGACATGGCTCTAGGCACACAACTATATTTTTTAGGTACAAGTACCCTCAGGACTTGATAGAAGAAAACTGGCAAAGCATGACTTTCTTGAATACTTGACCAACATCAACAATCCATAATACAATAAGTTGGGGATTTCATGAAGCACATGGTTATCATAATATCTAACATAAATGGAAATGCTTATAATCAAGTCATAAATCTCATGTTCTAATATCAAGGGGCATTTCGACAACATATACTTTTCATAACGATAGCATGGAAACCATTTAAACATAAGGGAATGCATATAACAACATTCCATGAGTCCATCAATCTAGTTTCATGAATATCTCATCAACCATCATAATGCATATAATATCATAGAAGTCATTGTTTTCACAAGGGTATACTATGCATTTGTCATTTAGGTCACAACTTAGCTATAATACACAATTTCTAGTCTCTTAGGCATTTTATCAAACACCTTGCATGCACAACTTAGGCATAGGTGAAATCATCAAATTATCCCTCATGAACAACTAAATTTATATGTTTTCAACTCACATGATATCATAGATTAATAAAAGCACACAAAGACCCTAACTTGGGGATTATACAACATCAATTACATGAACAAATCAACCTACAATATAATAACATGGTTCATAATTTAAAAGAGGGTTCTTGAGCTTTATGGATGGAAGGAATCCATAAATCAACACAACGCATACCTTTCTATATGATTCTTGAAAGATTTATGGAGGAACTTTGACGATTTGGATCTTGAGCTATGAACCCTAGGTCTTGTTCTCGAAAAACATTGAGAGAAAACCACAATTTTTGGATGAAAAAAGTCTAAATCTCGTGTTAAAGAGTATATATAGAGGTTGGAAAATTACCATCTTGCCCTTAGAAACACGAACAAAATTGTTAAAATTTGGCCCAAGGCTATACCTAGGGCGGCGCCATGCTTAGACCCCCGGTCTAGCCTGGGCGGCACCCTGCTTAGACTCCCGATCTAGCTTGGACGGCACCCTGCTTAGACCGATGGTCTAAGCGAGGCTGCGCAGGCTTATAGACTTTTGCTACTGGTTTGGCACAACAAACATTCCCTTATGCCACTTCAAAAATTTCAAAACTTACCCGAGATGTACTACGAGCTTGTCCAATCATAACGCAACTTAAAAATCAAGAAACGAAGGTCGGGAAGGTCGTCAAATATATCTATGAAGTTCGAAGGTCTAAAATGAGACTAAGTGTTGAATACTTAGCTAAAAAAATTTTCCTAAGTGTTAGACCTTCTATTGAGCTTCAAGGAGCTAAACGAGATGAATTTAAACGCAAAGTTTTGTGGGGTCTTACAATATCTCCCCCTTGGGAACATTCGTCCTCGAATAAGACTGACTGAGAGGAGAGATGATAAGCTGAACATGAATGACTGAAATATGATCTCATGACTGACATGACTGATAAACTAATTCATACTGAACATGCATATCTGATGCATGTGTAACTGATTTATGAATGCATGACTGAGCGTTCTGATAAATTGAGGTTCTCACAATGAGAATGCATGTCTGATGCATGATTATATAACTGAATTAATACATGAATGCATGACTGAATATGCAATGGTACTTGATACCAAGTTTATAATGGGTACATGGGCATGAAACTGAATACCAAGTTTATAATGTAATCTTGAACATGGAACTAAATAAGCTTAAGAAGAACTGTTACCTTAAGCAGAAATTCTAATGAGCCTGAGATCGTTTACTAAACATGTATGAGCGGAAACATGAGAACATAATTGAGTCTGATACGTGACACATGAACTGAATATTGCGAACTAAACTGAGCCTCTGAATACATGGCTTACAGCTGAGGTTGGAACTTTAAGGGTTCACTTATGAGTACCCTCTATTCTAAACTGAATTCGTTATGCGAAGATAAACTGAATGATTTAATACATGAGAGCGTTGAGGAATTATGGGGCATCTTCCCCTTGGGACACTATGTCCCTCTAAGAACGCACACCCTACTGAGATACTAGGGTGATGCATAGGGCATCTACGAACTAGATTATAACTGAACCTCAGGATTCTGAAACTAATTCATGATGCATGAACTAAACTTGTAACTACTAGGAGGTTCTACCTTGGAATAGTTATATTCCTTGAGATTTTGGATAGCATGAATAGATGCAAGGATGAGAAAACAAACTATACAAATCCGACTGCTTGATTGCTAAACTGACTTGCTGACTTCAGTAACTAACTGATGCTGAAACACAAGATCAAATGAGAGCAAGATATCTAACAATGCATATCATGAACAAGAAAGACTCATAACGTACCCGAATCTATGCTAGGGGAATTTCCCTGTTCATGGAAAGTCTGAAGAGCATAAAACCTGTCCTGGCGCTGACCACTAGTGGTACTGGAAGTGAGGCCCTACTAGCATAAATCTTTTCCCCTTTATGATAGAAATCTACACTCTCATATCTTGTGGCCTGGCCTGCCACACCCAAAGCATACATCACTGTCTGCCCTACTTGTACCTAGGTGATTCCTACCACACTCTTCGCAAAACAGATAGGTAAGACTTCTGTTCTCACTACCCTGAGCCTTAGAGCCTAGCAACCCAGCCCGACGGTCATTCCTGGACTTGCGTACTGGTGCACTAGCTGAGGACGGAGGTAGGACTGAAAACTTCTAACTATACTGGGAATGGTTACCACCCTATGACCCTGGCTGAGAAAAACTATAACTACCCGTCCTTGCCCTCTTATTCTATTTCTCTTCCATCTTAATATTTTGCTCTTCTATCTGTCGAGCATGAGTCATAAGCCTAGCTAAAGTCATATCGCTATTCAACAATGAAGACCTGCACTCATTGACCATACTATCATTTACCCCAGAAACAAACTTACTCATCTTGGCACTGCTATCTACAACCATGTGAGGAGAATATCTGGGTAATTGAGTAAACTTAAGAGATTACTCTTTCACCATTATGTTGCTCTGCCTGAGGTTGCTAAATTCTAGCACCTTAGCCTCTCTCAGCTCTAGGGGAAATAATCTATCTAAGAATGTTATGACAAACTCCCCCAACTCTATAGGACCTGCATCATCTAACCTCTCTAACTTCCACTGGTTGAACCAAGTATAATCCACATCTAGTAACTGATATGCAGCTAGCCCAACACTCTCAATAGCAGTAAGCCCCAGATGCCAGTAACCTTCTAAACCTGATCTAGGAATTCCTGCGGGTCCTCGGTCTGACTTAGACCCTGTGAAAGAAGGAAGATTCATTCAGGTGAAGTCCCAAATCCTGGCTGCAGCTGAATTGGCTACTCGGTTGGCCAGAACGACTGCTGGTCATTCATTTTGAGCAATGACTGACTGAGCAAGAGTAGTGAATACGGCTCTGAACTCCGCATGAGAAACATGATCACCTAAAGGATCTTTGGGCTGAGGGGCTAGCTGATTTCTTCTCTTGGGAGGTATGTTCTAAAATCAAGAGGAGAAACAGATTAGACTGAGAGGTTAACTTGAGATTATGCTCACTGGCATGGCATGAATATAGAAAGAAGGGAAACTATTCCTAAAACATCTTATAGCCTCCTGTACATAAATGTGACGTGCAACACACCCATGTGCAAGACTCTACTAGATGCAGCTTTCATATTTCCTAGGATTCTATTGAACCTTAGGCTCTTATACCAAGTTTGTAACGCCCTAAGCCTAGTGCCCGAAATGCTACACGGTGGTCATGACCCCAAAGGACCAAAAGCTAACTCATGACTGATATCTATACCTATACACTGGATAATATATGTATATAAATTCATAAACATGAACTGAAAGGCCATAAGGTTCAATATTGTAATAAAAATAATAAAATACAACATCTGAGTGGGGCATCAAAAACCCAAAATAACTAAAATAAACTATCTGAAACATGATAGTCTAGAAAGCCTTACTGTCTAAATAAGGAGTCGATGGGACATTTCCCCAACTAACTCCAACTATTGAAAAAAATTGAATACTAAAATGATAAAATAATAATCATATCCTCGGAGGATGAGGACTTACTGCTACCTTTGATTGCTGGATCTGAACTGCTACTG
Source organism: Capsicum annuum (assembly GCF_002878395.1). Lineage (NCBI taxonomy): Eukaryota > Viridiplantae > Streptophyta > Magnoliopsida > Solanales > Solanaceae > Capsicum > Capsicum annuum. Next base: position 6,385 of record NW_025833717.1, on the reverse strand, counting down.
ACGCTCTAGGTCACGTGTCCCTGAACCTATAGCATAGAATAAAACACCATAGCGCAAATACGTTAGCACGATGGAATATACTGGTATGTATGTGAGGTAGGCTAAATGTAAGGGTTCACATGCATGATCAAAACTAACTGACTGACTAACATGAGCGTGAGAATGCATGCATGGATGAGTAACTATAACTGAACATCATAATGATACTGATTACTGAGTTTACTAATACTACGAGACTAAATCTACTGATGATGATAACTGGTATAACTAATATTGTTACTGGGTGACTGTGTCTGACAATCTAGATTCTGATGGAACTAGCTAAGTTTTGTTCTATATTAAGTAACTACATCTGATATTAGTCCTACCTAGCGGGTGATCTCTGAATATACTGATAATAAAGATGATTTGACTTAGTCTGAGATCGGTCCTACCTAGCGGGTGACCTCTGAATCTGATAATACTGATATTGATTGACTATAGTTGAGATTAGTCCTTTTTAATGGGTGATCACGAAGTCTGTTGATAATGATAAGGATTGAATGTATCCGATAATCCTGAATCTGTACTACTGAACTGAATTGACCGTGTCTGACAGTCCTAATTTTGTAATTAAAACTATGGGAAGTATTCATCTAACCGACATGCCCCTTTCTAGCTAGTCTGGGGTCCAACTTGTAACCCCAATTAGAAGGATGCTAGTACCGTGCCACGGGTAAAGACAACTGCTTTGGATTCAGTCCTAATCTAGCGGGTGACCCCTGAGATCAGTCCTGTACTAGTGGGTGATCCCTGAGTATGTTAGTCCTATCTAACGAGTGACATCTCGTTCCTAAGATGGCTACGTAGTTTAGAAACTTAGGGATTGATTCTAGGGATCTTATTTCTTTCTAGCGGGTGAGCCCCCATCCCTAGGTTCAGTCGGTGTTGAATCCTATTCCCAACTAAAAGACACTAAACATGATTAACTGAACAGAACTGATACTGATGGTACTGTTTAGCTGAATTGAACCGAGTTCACTGAGTTTACTGGATTCTGTTAACTGACGGAATACTACTGAATTCTACTTTCTGTATGAATACGAATGTGTTCTGTAACTTACTGAGCTTTACTGAAATCTTAATTGAATATTAAACACTACTAGGGTCTGATCTGAATACTGAGCTTGATTAGACTAAATACTGAGATTACAGAGTTTTTCTGAGTCGTGAGACTGACTGAAGTCTACTGAACATGGCTTGACTGAGAGTATCTTGAATCATGACATGGCTCTAGGCACACAACTATATTTTTTGGGTACAAGTACCCCCAGGACTCGATAGAAGGAAACTGGCAAAGCATGACTTTCTTGAATACTTGACCAACATCAACAATCCATAATACAATAAGTTGGGGATTTCATAAAGCACATGGTTATCATAATATCTAACATGAATGGGAATGCTTATAATCAGGTCATAAATCTCATGTTCTAATATTATGGGCATTCCGACAATATATACTTTTCATAACGATAACATGGAAACCATTTAAACATAAGGGAATGCATATAACAACATTCCATGAGTCTATCAATCTAGTTTCATAAATATCCCATCAACCATCATAATGCATACAATATCATAGAAGTCATTATTTTCACAAGGGTATAGCATGCATTTGTCATTTAGGTCACAACTTAGCTATAATACACGATTTCTAGTCTCTTAAGCATTTTATCAAACACCTTGTATGCACAACTTAGGCATAGGTGAAATTATCAAATTATTTCTCATGAACAACCAAATTGACATGTTTTCAACTCACATGATATCATAGATTCATAAAAGCACACAAAGACCCTAACTTGGGGATTATACAACATCAATTACATGAACAAATCAACCCACAACATAATAACATGGTTCATAATTTAAAAGAGGGTTCTTGAGCTTTATGGATGGAAGGAATCCATAAATCAACACAACACATACCTTGCTATATGATTCTTGAAAGATTCACGGAGGAACTTTGACGATTTGGGTCTTGAGCTATGAACCTAGGTCTTGTTCTTGAAGAAAACTGAGAGAAAACCATAATTTTTGAATGAAAATAGTCTAAATCTCGTGTTAAAGAGTATATATAAAGGTTGAAAAATTACCATCTTGCCCTTGGAAACACGAACAAAATTGCTGAAATTTGGCCCAAGGCTATACCCAGGGCGGTGCCTTGCTTAGACCCCCGGTCTAGCCTGGGTGGCGCCCTGCTTAGACCGATGGTCTAAGATCGGTCTAAGCGATGATGCGCGGGCTTGTAGACTTTTGATACTGGTTTGGCACAGCAAACGTGCCCTTACGCTACTCCGAAAATTCTGAAACCTACCCGAGATGTACTACGAAGTTGCCCGATCATAACGCAACATAAAAATCAATAAACGGAGGTCGGGAAGGTCTTCAAATATATCCCCGAAGTTCGGAGGTCTAAAATGAGACTAAGTACTGAACACTTACCTAAATTTTTTTCGAACCTTCTATTGAGCTTCAAGGAGCTAAATGAGATGAATTTAAACGTAAGGTTTTGCGAAGTCTTACACATACAACATGTATACACTAAATATATATACTAGTCTACACAATATACATACGACATATATACAATATATATATACTAGTTTAGGAAATAATTACGTGTGTATACTTTAAGTAGATACTAGTTTAGATTCTATAGAAAATATATGCACATATATACGTATAATACAATATATTTACTAATTTAAATAATATACATACAACATGTATACACTAAATATATACTACCTTAGAAAAGATATACGCGTGTATACTTTAAATAGATACTAGTTTAGATACCATGAAAATATATGCACATTTATACGTATAATACAATATATATGCTAGTCTACATAATATACATGCAACATATATACACTAAATATACATACTAGTCTACATAATATACATACGACATATATACACTAAATATATACTACAATATATACACTACAATATATATATATACTAGTCTACATAATATATATACAACCTATATTTGTTGTTAGTTTGAAATTTGAACTAAAAAAAAATATTTATTTTTTCACTATGTGTATATATGTTTTGTTATGTTTATTACTTAGTGTAAAGTTTGATAGTAATATGTTAAAAGTAACGTATTATACATTACATATTATAGTATTATACTACTTTAGAAACTTATACACATTAAATATATATTATTTTAGTCTATAGAAAATATATCCTGTACAGACATATATGTAGAATATATACAACTTAAAATACCACTCGAAAGTTGAATGTTGAAACAATATACATACAACATATATACACTATATATATATATATATATATTACTTTAAATAGCACTTGTGTATATATGTAGAATATATGTGTATATAAGTTTGTTATGTTTATTACATAGTGTAAAGTTTAATAGTAATATATTAAATTATTAAATATTAAAAGTATTTAATTCAAACAAGAAATTCAATTTAAATGAAAAAATTTCAAAGTAAGGAGTGAATGAATGTTGTATTTTATTGATTGGAAAATGATTCAAAACTTATAATTTACATGAATGAAAAATTACAAATTTTGCATCATTTTTCCAAACTTGTTCATGTTAATATTAATGGGAACTGCCATAGGATAATCAAAATCAATGGGGGCTAAACCATGCATTGGACTTGATTGTGCTGAATTCTCCCTTGAAGTCAGAATTTCTTCAATATTTTGTTCGTCTTTCGGCTCCACCTTCATTCCTTGGTTTCTTCGTTCCTCTCATATCCAATCTCTAATGCAAACTAGAACATTCGTAGCATTGTTGTAATACCCCATAAGTTTTTTGAGTCATTAAAGCCTTTTAATCTTGTCAAGAGAAGCTTAACACTCAAAAATTTGGCTAAGTGTTGAAACCTTTTCATTTCCATAAGCTTTCAAATTTTGATGAATTATTTCGTGACCGTTCCTACCTCCGATTTTTTATTTTTAAGTTGCGTTACGATCAGGTAAGATCATAGTACATCTCAAGTGAGTTTCAAAATTTTTGGACCTCATTTAGAGCGTGTTTGGATTTTGAACCAGTGAGCCTCCGCGATAGCAGGGCGCCGCCCTAGTTCTCCCCCGCTCTAAGCGGGGCGCCACCCCAGTTACTCCCCCATCTAAACCAAGGACCGCCTTGGGTTCTCCCAGGGCCTGAGTAGGGCGACGTTCTAGTATTCCTGTGGTCCAATAACTTTTCAGCCTTCTTCCATTTTTAACATGAGATTTGAGATGCAATTGGCCAAATATACTGATATTCATCAGTTTTCTCCAGAAACCAACACACTGCCTTCCGACTAAAAACTTAGATCCATCAAAATTCACCCATTAAATTTCAAAAGTGATTCAAAAATCGAAATCCCTAGGTTGAGATCTTCAAGAAGCACCTATTAATTTCACGAATAGAGTTCCGGAATCAAGAGTTCATCCAAATTCATAAATTTGAGGTATGCAAGTGTTGATTCTTGGGTTCCTTCCACCCAAGAAGTTCAAGAATCCCTTTTAAGTTCAAAGATTATATTTTTATGAGTTTTCATGATTTATGTGGTTTGAAATTGAAGTTCTTGTTGTTGTTGAAATTAAATTCATGTTTTGATTATAAAGACTTAAGTTTTGACCCTAGTATGTGTTGATCTTATGGTATTCATGATAAAGCCTTTTCAAGAAGCATGTTGAATTATGTAATCATGTTAATTTGGTGTAATGAATTGTTGTATGACCAAAGGGTGCCTCCCATATGTTTGTTAGAATGCTTATATGAAGAAAATAGTACCATTATAGCATGTTAAGTATAAAATCTCCAATTTTGTGATAAGTAATGCATGTCAAGTATTTGTTGTAATGCCAAGATTAGTGAAGTATAATGTATTGTATGTACTCCCTATTCATGTGGATTTATTCTTGAATAAGTTATGAGACAATAGCATGCCTCTATATATAATTACATGTTGAAGATTCCCCAATTTATGTACACATGAATGCATGTTATGTATTTAATGTAAGATCTTATGGAATGAGTTATGAAGTGCTGGTATGCCTTCTTTATGTGATCACATGTTAATGTTCCCAAGTGCTTGAAGAAATGTTTAGTTGAGTTATGGTGAATGTCTATTGTTGTGATGTTGATGTTGGTCATGAATTCAAGGAGTCATGTCTTGTCAGTTTCCTTCTATCAAGTCCTAAGGATACTTGTACCCGAAAAATATAGTTGTGTGCCTAGAGCCGAGTCAGTTTCAAGAATAATCTCAGTCGTGCTATGATCAGTAGAATTTAGTCAGTGATAGAACTTTAAGAAAACTCAGTAATCTAGTATTCAATCCAATCAAGCTCAGTATTCAATTCAGACCTCAGTAGTATTCAGTATCCCGTCAAGAATTTAGTAAAGCTCAGTAAGACACGAAACTCAGTAGCACTCACACAGAAAATAGAATTCAGTAGTATTCCATCAAATCACGAAACCAAGTGAACTTAGTTAGATCAGCCAAGTAAGATAATCAGTAACCAAAATTCAGCTAAGTCTAAGTTTAGTCAAGAATCAATTCAGATTCTTTCAGTTGGGAGTAGGAACTAGCACCGAGCGAGTGCAGGGATACAGAATTCCCCATTAAAGAGGCAGAGTCATTAGCAGTAGTACCTGTACTCCAGAATTGCATATATGGTGCAGGAAAAGCTTGACTACTTGCAGGAGTCCCTATAGCCTTAGGCCTGACTTCCTCTTCAGGGTCACCTATTGGAGAGGCTTGACCAGAGAGTGTCTTTACCCGTGGCATGGTACTGACACCTTTCTAGCTGGGGTTACAGGTTGGACCCCACTAGTTCAGAGTTGGGGTATGTCGGTTAAGTGAGAACTCCTACAGTTTCAGTTTCAGTATCAGTCTTCAGAGTAGAACTTAGAAATCAGGATTGTCAGATACAGTTACTCAGCATAGTAAGGAACTTAGAGAGTTCCATAGATCCATGGACCACCCGCTAGATAGGCCTGGTCTCACATAAATATATCAGTATCAGTATTCTTAGTAGATTCAGAGATCACCCATTAGATAGGCCTGATCTCAATCTCGATTAACCATTATCATTATCAGCAGATTCAGAGATCACCTATTAGATAGGCTTGATCTCAGGTTCTTTCAATCATTGTTCTTATCAGTATACTCAAAGATCACCTGCTAGATAGGCCTGATCTCTGATACAGCCAGTTAGCATCAATTAACTTAACTGTCAGTTTCTTTCGCTTCAGATACTCAGAATCTCAGTATGTTCAGAAATCTCAAATTAACAGTATATTCAGTATCAGTTATCAGATTCATTCTAGTATGCTTAGTCACTGTATACG
>NW_025833716.1:0-1650 GCF_002878395.1 Capsicum annuum | reverse complement strand
CCGAGCAACTGTGAGCCTTTTCATATGTAGTAACCTGAAAGAGCAAAGAATCGGCAATCTTCGAGGCATAAAACTGCCACACGCAGTTGTCGTCCAAACATCGCAGTGAATATCTTTTTGTGCTTGATTTGATAACCTTAAATTGGATGTTATGCGCAATTGCAATGTTTGACATGCACGTCATCATATTTTGTTTATCAATGAAGATCGACTTGACATTTACCTCATTCAAAGGGGTGTAATGTCTCAAGAGAGTAGTCTCGACATCAAGTATCCTCGTCTTTTTTCAGTGTACCCTCTTAATCTTGGATGGCTCAGCTATTTCAGCCTCCAATATTTGTTCAATAACCTGTAACTCGATATTTTTATAAATACTTTCAATACTCATTTCGTTTTCATCCATTCCAAGCACAACCCTTGTGAAAAATGAAACAACAAAAGATTAGTAACAATTCTATTTAGAATATATATCTTCAACAAGTAAAGTCATTAAAGAGTATGACATAGTCAACTATTGCCCATGGGGCATAACTTTCAAAGTCTTATCTCTAGGGCAAGAGTTATAGGTTATCTGCCAAATAATTACAGACTATGGCTGTGTCAACTTTTGCCCATGGGGCGTAACTGTCTAAGTCTTGCCTCTGGGGTAAGAGTTATAGGTCATCTGCCAAATTATTACAAACTAAGGTAGTGTTAACTCTTGCCCATGGTGCATAACTTGAAATGTATGGCAGAATCTGAATGCTGAAACAATTAGATGTATGTTAAAAGTGGATATACAGAAGGCTTATGATACTATAGATTGACCCTATTTGAAGCAGATCCTTATTGACCTGGTTTTTCCTTACAAGTTTTTTGGATGGGTGAAGCATTGTGTAACCACTGATAGATTAGTGAAGTGGAATATTCAGATTAACCTTGGGTGTATTTTTTGCAAGCAAGTTAACGACTGAGTAATGACTAATTATTAGTTAGAAGGTGCTTGTGATCAGCCAGGCACCAAAAATACATATACTTGTTATACATATACTTGTTATGTGTAGTTTAGAAGGTGCTTGTAATCAGCTAGGCACTAAAAATACATATACTTATTTATGTGTAGTTCAGAAAGTCTTATGCTAAAGAGAAGTTGCTTGTGACCAGCTAAGCGCCAAAAACACATATAATTGTTATGTGACGTTCAGAAGGGAGATGGAATATATACATTTGTCTTGTGAACCAGACGATCTATGATGTTCATTACTGTCAATGACAGCTCTTCATAGTCTTTCTGTAAAAGAAAATCAAGAAAGCTTATTATGCAAGTTGAAAAAAGTTATGAAGCATAAACCAGTTGAAGATATTAAGAAATGGAACCATGCTTTGTCATCGTTGGATTGTCTGCTCTAGCTACAAGTCTTATCCAAAAGCTCTCGTTGAAAGTGAGAACGTTCTCCACAACTAGCTGTGGTGGTTGCAACCATAATAGAAAGATAAAGGTTCACTTTCATCATTGTAAATCAAAGCTTAGATAGAGAAATTATCCCAATTTTAAGACTAGTATAGCTATCTATTTCATAGATCGTTAAGGGTATCACTGCATGTACAGATTCACAACAATAAAGAGCTTATAATGACAATCAAACCTATAATCCACCAAATTAAACTACA
>NW_025833715.1:0-1984 GCF_002878395.1 Capsicum annuum | reverse complement strand
GCCCACAAGGTAGATGTCACTCAAACTACTTTGAGCTGATTATTGTGGGCAACTGTGAATGACGATATTTTCTTGATGGTTCTTATATTTTAAGTTGATTTAGGCAAATCTTTGGTGGATGTTGGATTTAATTCGGTGTTCTATCTGTGAGTGCTATGTTGGTACTTTCATTTAGCAGCATCATACATTGAAGCAAATAAAGGTCTCAAAGTTGCAGATTGAAAAAGTAGCTCTGTCCCTGTATCCTTACTGCAAGAACTATCAAATCATGGGTTTATATTTCTCCATGGGAAAAGCAGTGAACCTCCCTAAGCGTGAATGCCATCAAGGCTAAGGGTTCCTAGTGTCATTGTCTGTGAAATGTTTTCAAGAATAAATGACTTCAGTTAAATTCATATTTCATGATTCAATTTCAGCTTATAAATTTCGGGGTTAATAAATTAATCATTTTAATTTATGTGTTGCATTTCATCATAATTGACTATCTTAGCTTTTACTTGAATTTTCACGGGATGGCGTTTTAAAAGGGTGAGATTAAATTTTTGACCTTTGTTAAAAAAAGTTGTGCAAATAACCTTTCGCGCACAAGAGGTTATTTTCCCCCTTTTGATGGAAAAGACATGTAATACCAAAAGGAATTCCTCATGAAAAATGTACTAAAAATTACACAAATGCACAACTTATGTTTCCAATATTACAAAAATCTCAACTCCCTAAACATATTACAAAAATCCCAACATATACATAGAAGGCTATGTATATGTCGGCTATGTTATGTATATTAATAGGGAGAGAGAGTAAAGTAATTAAAAAAGTGGGAGAGAGTGTAATTACTTCCAAAATGGTTGGTATTTATGTTATTTATACAATTTAAAAACAATTACAGCTTCAGAACATAAACACATTATCTAGTTTTTTCTTGTCACTGTAAGTACTGAATCACATGATATAGATCAAGTGAGATTTGAGTAAATTTTTTAGAACGAAAGATCATAAGATTTGCATACATTAAACGAATCATTGTTACAACTAACATTGAGAAATTACGAGACAACTTTTACATGCAGCTAAGGAACAGAATCATACAATGAGTGGGTGATAGGTTTTTATACATGCTTTACTAAATACATGGCCAATGCGACAAGAGGAGAGCCCAAAAAACATCAGATACATGTACTGACTGCATCGTCTTGATGTATCAATGAAACTAAGGAAGTTAATTAACTTTTTTTAATCAAGTAAATTTAAAAAATGGCTGTGCACAAGGGGTGATATCAAAAAGTAAAAAATCCATAAAAAGATATGATTCTCTACAAACTCCAAGCAATTTTCTATAAAATAAGAAACTTTATGGGTGCACCAAAAGAAAATAAGGGATCGAAGACTACTCCTCAACAGTGAAACATTCGACTCTACCCCCTAGCTCTCTTATGTATCTCTCTTCAAAAAACCCACATTAACACGAGTAGTGTCACATTCCATCCCCTGCTTCTCCTCCTCCTCCTCCAGCTTTTGCAACTGAACATCGAACCTTTCACAGTTCTTGGCATTGCCATAAAGTGTCAAACCATCTAAAAATATCCACCGAAACCCAATAGCTAGACCACAATTGATACGGGAATTCCTAGCTCGAGACCTTTCACACGAAGCCAAGCACGTGAGTTGCAACGACTCCAAGCCTTGTTCACATTCTTGACCATGTGTGAGGCCCTTGTGAGCCCATCTAAGGGCCTATATTTAATAAAATGTGAAGAGGCCCACCAAGACACCCTAAACCCACCCACTTAAATGTCAAGGGTATTTTGGTCTTTGTCCCTCCTTTCTAAGTGACTATATAAGCCATGTAATAGGGCTAGTCTTGCTTTAGTTCATTCCTATTATTCAAGAAACAAAAGACTTATAAATTTTTTTCTTCTCTTTCTCATTTGGAGAGGCCAAAACCGAATTCTCACTAGTAGAGTGATACTAGTGTTGTATCTTGGCT
>NW_025833714.1:0-1737 GCF_002878395.1 Capsicum annuum | reverse complement strand
ATGACACTGAAACATATAGCTATGATACCAACTTATGACATCTCAAATCTGGGCTTAGATGTAATAGAAATGTGAAGTCTAATAGGAATTGGGGACAACCCCCTATCACCTAACCCAACCACCATTTGCATATATTGAGTCAGTTGAATTTTGAACATATAATAAAATAGCATATCTAACTATGTGGTGACTTTGGGATAAGTGTATAACCAAGAATAACCCAACAAGGTCTAACAACCCAATAACTAATTGAACCAACGTAGAAACCATAAACCAAAACCAATTATAATAATCCAACGTATGTATATAAATTAGATATAAACAACCTATCCATACCCAGTCTACAGTTGTCCACACAAAGCCACTAGACCAACCAAAGACTACCCAGTCGGGATATGCTCCTGACCTAGACAAAAATCAAAGTCTATGAAAGATAAATAATATGAAAAGTAAATTATGACATGAAATAGATGCCTTTCGACATTGACTGTACCCGAATCTGATAACAATTCAAGAAGAGTAGAATGGCTGGTTCCCATATAGAGTAGGTATACAACCGCCAGTAGACAAGTTAGTAGGTGAATGCTAGCATGTACTCAGGATAAGGATAAAATAATGCCAATTAGTGAAAACAAAGTAAAACCAACCAATGCACATAACCATACATATATATATAACTATTCCAGAAAAGGGAATGGGATTTAACATGCATTCCAAACCATTACTTGGGATGTGTAGCTTTGCCATCCTAAACCACCCACGTGCTATATAGGTTCCACTATTCCTATTGAAAGGGTTCCTGTGTGTGTAGCTGCATGACCATAAAAGTATCAAATAGGATGAATATTACATCCCCAAAATATAAGTATGACATCATACACATAGTCATTAAGACCAAACCTCACATCGACAAATATGAGTTTCCAGTTTCGGCCCCCTCGGGACCTCCAACTTCTATGGTTTTGCTACACATTCTGCCATTAATGCCTAATTAAAACCTTCGCCAAAAAACTAACCAATTATATTAACAATATATTAACCAAGGATATTTAACAGTGGTATTGTCAAACCACCCATATTTGGAAGTAATATCCATAGCCAAACCATGTGGGTTAGTGAAACTTTCAAGTACCCTTTCATTTACCATATTAATTTACTTGGGAGATTTCTATGTTCTCTACAAGAATAAATCTTTAGACTTTTATATTTCCAAACCATTAAACCAATTCAATTAATGCATTCACTTGGGGGATTTCTATGTATACCACGAGGTTTTCAAAATAGACCAACCATGACCACCAACCTTACCATTTAAACCATTCAAAACCATTTTAGACCATGATAAAAATTTAAAACATTTATATTATCTAAACAATGCCAAACTATCCAAAACTTTTTAGAGTTCCATTACCAAACAAAACCATGCAAGAGTTCCAATGCAAGTTCAACAATAAGGTAAAAACGTTCTTTGAGGCATTTTATCGAATATGTTGAGGGGTTGCCTTTACCAAGGCCAAAACCAACACGTAAATCACCATAATTAGGATTAATCAAGATGCATTAATTAAAAAATTAACCAAAAACCAACCACATAAGAAAACCAATAGCAAAAATATGTAAAATCATAGATAAAACCAACATTAAACAATATGCATAAAGACCTTCAACAATATTTCAAAATACACCATTCATGATTAATAAACCAATGTTTAAAACACAATACACATACCTTTAATT
>NW_025833713.1:0-1694 GCF_002878395.1 Capsicum annuum | reverse complement strand
ACTCAGCCTACCAGACCATATAATAATATCGAATTAAGCCTAAGTCGAAAGACCGAACCAAAGCACCAACCAAAATCGAAAAGAATCTTAAGTAGTTTTATGATTGTATGGACTCTTTTACCCAAACATGGGGCCTGTCAGAGATTTAATAACCTTATGTTAAACCTATGTGTCTAGAAGTTCTAATTGTGCAGAATTCGCCTTTTTCTTAACAATACGGGCTAGAGAGGCACAACTTGCTAGACGGAGTCACAGAGACAAGGTTAACATAAGTGTATTGAACTCGAATGTACCTCCATTTTGGAACCAAGTCAAGAAATTAAAAAGATTCTTTTATATTTAAATAGAGTTTGGAGCTTTCATAGTTAACATGTCAGCGAAGTTAGATCTTCAACATAGATATAAGATATCTTTCAGCCGGACATAGTCACGGCTGGATTAGAGTAGAAGTTTAATTAAATGAATACAAGTAGTAAAGAGATATGTACCTGACTAGCCGGGAACCAGACTGAAATAGTAGTATATTAGTAAATAGGTAGCTTTTTCTTTATTTAATTCTTGAATATGTTACAAAGAGAGAGAGAGAGAGTTTTTTGAAAACAAAAAGAGAGAATTTCTGAACTCCTGCCTCTACACAAGAATGAGGCGCCTATAAATAATAAAAAAGGGAATCTTGCACAGTAATTGATGGGTCCCTGTGCACAGAGATTTTACTATTACAAAGAGGGTAAATTAGTATGGTCTTTAAACAGTCATATCGTATCCATCTGTCATGTGTTGTCTTTTTCTTTCCATTTCTTGATGAATGCTTTAGCCTTTTTAATTTCTTCTTCTTCTAGCAGAATTTCCGGAGGTTGAGAATCGGTAATATCTTCAGTATTTGTTTTGGTACTATTCATTGAGATATCTAAATTTTGCTCAACAGTTTGAAGTAATTTATCTCTGACCTCTGATAAATATTCTTCTATTATTTATATTTTATTCTCGCCATGTGCAGATATTCTTCTGGAAACATAGTTAAGACTCTTTTCTTCAACCATGATTGATTTTTTGGGAGTTTTTTCATATTCAGCAATTTTCTTGACTATTTCCTCCCTTTGATCATGACCATAGGTGAGTTTGGTCTCTGGATCTTTCCGAAGCAATTTGTCCCAGAAATTACAATAGAATATTCGGTATAAGGCAGGAATTTGTTGAGTGTCATAGCCTATTTCTATGGACCATCGATGGATCCAAGGGATAGAGAATTCAATGTAGAAATACATCTGATCAATAGTATCGATTTTATAAATGTGATCTGAAAGATATAATTCGGTTAAGAAAGAAGAGGATTTTTTCCATGAGTAATACAAAGAAGAATATTCTGGAGGTAATATTTTGACCGTAGGTCCATGTTGAGTCCACCATTGAATAAAACAATTTGGAATAGGTTTTTCAAATACTTTAGCACAAATTTTTATAAACCAAGTGTGTTTGTGCTTATAATTATTATAATATAATACTTGAGAAAAAGCTTTAATATAATCCCAGTAAGTGAAATTGATAAGTGTTTGGCCCATTGGCCCCATTGGTATAGATCGTTGAGTCATTGACGAAATTTCTCATTCTTCAATAGGAATAAATTTTTTAATTACCATTATGGAGTATCCATGTACTCCAGGGGTAGTTTCTCCGAGGGGGCTGTGATCAAAGGT
>NW_025833712.1:0-2697 GCF_002878395.1 Capsicum annuum | reverse complement strand
TAACAAACCATTAACCCAATAATCTAATAATAATAATAAACTAATAACATTTTTGTCGGTGCGATTTATCGGTCGGTTTGGTTTTTCACACCCCTAACCACCATTGTGAAATATGAACAGAGAAAGTAACATGTGATTTAAAATTTTGACTTACTTAAGTAAAATAATTACTCAACTCATCTCAATTTATATTATGCATTATTTAATTTATTTGTCCCAAAGAGAATGCTATTTTTTTATAAGTTGAACCGGTCAATTTTTTTTATTTTTAATAAAATAATTTATAATCACATAAATATATATATTTATTTAAGATTGCAGACTTCAAAAATCTTTCTTTCTTTTACTAATAAATTTGTGTCTCTAATCTAATGGTGTCAAATAAATTAACACAAAAAAAAATATTTATTATAACATTAACTTCTTATTTTTTAGGACTTGGATAGATGAAACAATAATAAGTGTGTATTACCATTAGGGTGAACATGGTATGGTATATATCAAATACCATATCGAAATTTAAATTTTTTATACCGCGATATGGATGTCATGGTATTTGATATGATATTTGGTAGGAGTTTTAAATTATTTTGATATTTGATATGATATTTAATATTTATGCAATAAATATCAATATACCGTATACCGTATCAAAGTTTTTTAATAATATAATAAATAAAATCCATATATATTATATTTAAGATTATTAGATAAATTTATATGTCATCCATTAGCCAATTGGTTATAAAAGTAACTTTAGGGCGACGAATACTTCAATGACGGAAACAGCCGGAAACTCGAGAGGGTCGCCTATTTAGAAATAAATTTTTTGGGAAGTTTATTATTTAGTAGTACTATGCTTAAGTTTAGGTGATGTTGTTCAGAGTTTGGATCTTGGAACACTCAATCGTAATTGAAATGTTCTTCTTATGTGATTGATCAACAAAGATAGTTGTTAGTCTAATATGATTGAGGTGTTTTTCAAGTTTAAAGTTATAATTTTTTTTATATAAATATATGTAAGTCGAAATCAAATAAATTATGGTTACCGAATTACCATACCATAACATACCAAAATCAAATTTAAAAATATCGAATCATACTGAACGAATTTGGTATGGTAATGGTATTGTTCTTTTGGATACCAAAAATTGAAGTTATCATACCGAAATTTAAAATACCGTACCGTACCATACCATGCCAACCCAAATTACCATCAAAGGATGTGGTGAGGCGGATGAGGCTGCTCCCCCCTTAAACAAAGGTTTCGAGTTTGAGCTCTGGGTATAGAAAAATCTTTGGTAGGGAGCACTTCCCTTGAATGACCCTTACGCGACGTGAATTTGATTTTTTTTTTATTCTTAGTAAAATAATTTATAATCACATAAATATATATTTATTTAAGACTAGTGAATTTGATCGCGCTTCGCGCGATTATAAATTAACTTATCAAATATATGATATAATATTTTTAATGATGAAAATTAAAATAGTGGGATGTTAGTTCTATTCTTTGGCACACACCGACAAAAAACTATTTTCATGAAGGTATAAGATAACAAAAGAAAAATTCAAAATAAGTTATAAAAATTTATCTAATTTGCAAGGCACGATTCTTTATTAGTAAAGACAATCATTCATGGAACTAAATTTTACCATGAACTTTTTTTTGAAGCTCTACATGATAACTTAGAGTAATGTTTTTAAGTCTAAATACCAACCAAAAGTCATCAAAGATTTGAAACCTATCGCCATAACTTATCTTTACTACAATCTTTTTTCGAGATTGTGTTCTTGTGCTGTTATCATTTGAAACTTTTAAATATATATTAAAATTTTAAATTAAATACAAAGAATCAAAGATACATGGAAAGGAGAGGGAGGAAGGAATACATAATGAAAACGAATTTAATTGAAAGAGTGCAACTACAACAACTAAAATAATTTATTCATGTATGTGTAATTGGTAGTGTGACATATATATAGAATAGTTTGTCTTTTTATCTCCCATTTTTTTTGCACATTATTACTACACATTAGTAAAATTAATTAAAATTAAAGATTGAAGGTGGTAGAATACATGAATACATATTAAAATCTCTAATAAAGAAGGTAATCATAGTCGGAGGTGAAAATTGATTAATTGAATAATTAATTTTTGAATTATGAAAAATAAAATAAATAGATAAATGAAGAAGAAATTGTCAAAAAATGAGAAAAGAAATAAATAAAAATGGAGGTTCTAGAAAAGTGCTAAATCACCTTTTCTATATTTCTTCGTTATTATTATTATCTATAGATTTAATTTAATACAAATCAATCGCATAAATTATAGAGAAAGATAAAAATAATTAAAAATAAAAAATAAAAAGAGAAAAAGATAAATTGTCTTCTTGTACATTAACTAATTGAGGGTTATGAATATGAAAGGCTTGAGAGTTATGGACATTACTAATATTTAAGATTAGAATTTTTGTAATTGAATGTATGAATTAAGGACATGATTTTGTAAAATAAAATAATTGAAAGGAATGAGAAAAAATGCCAAAAAAAGGTGTTACGTTATTTTATCTATGTTTCTTCTTTATATTTATTTTTAGTATAACGACAAACAAAGTGAACAAATTGTGTGTAGTAATTTGAACTATTCAGATAAAGCAAATATATATATATATATATATATATATATATATATAT
>NW_025833711.1:0-4328 GCF_002878395.1 Capsicum annuum | reverse complement strand
CCGAGGGGCCGCCAGTCAATTTTTGGCCCAAAATGATGCAAGGCCCCCAGATCCACCCCAGAACCGTGGGCTATAGCACAACGATTTGACCCAAAAATGCCCCGTTCGTCGGTTTGACCAACTAAATGGCCACGCCCACCCAAACGGACCACACTGGGACGCTCCCCAACCTTTCTGACATACCCTGATCAATTTTTAGCCCACGACACATCCGGAGCGTGGGCTCACCCGGGAATCATGGGCTATAATACACTGATTTGGCCCGAAAATTCCCCATTTAGTCGTTTTGCCTGTTTGCCCAATCAAATGGCCACGCCCACATAAACGGACCACACTTGGACGCTCCCCAACCTTCCCTGGCATGCCCCGATCAATTTTTGGCCCACAGCACGCCTGGACCCTGGGCCCACCCCCAAAATCGTGGGCTATAGCATACCGATTTAACCCAAAAATGCCTCGTTCGCACCGTTTCACCCGTTTATCTACTCAAATGGCTACGAAAAATTAAACGGACCACACTAGGACAATCCCTAACCTCCCTAGCATGCCCCGGTCAATTTTTGGCCTACAGCACTCCCAGAACCCAGGCCCACCCCCAAAATCGTGGGCTATAACACATCAATTTGGCTCGAAAATGCCCCGTTCGCGTTGTTTCGCCCGTTTGTCCACCCAAATGGCCACGAAAATTTAAACGGACCACACTGGGACGATCCCCAACCTCCCTGGCACACCCCAGTCAATTTTTAGCCCACAGCACGCCCGAGCCCTGGGCTCACCCCCAAAATCGTGGGCAATAACACACCGGTTTGGCCCGAAAATGCCCCGTTCGCACCATTTTGCCCGTTTGTCCACCCAAATGGCCACGAAAACTTAAATGGACCACACTTGGACGATCCCCAACCTCCCTAGCACGTCCCGATCAATTTTTGGCCCATAGCACGCCCGAAAACCAGTCCCACCCCCAAAATCGGAGGTTATAGCACACCGATTTGGCCCGAAAATGCCCCATTCGCATGGTTTTGCCTGTTTGTCCACCCAATTGTCCATGAAAATTAAAACAGACCACATAGGGACGATCCCCAACCTCTCTGGCAAGCCTCGAGCGATTTTTGGCACACTGCACAACTGGACCCCGGGCCTACCCCAAAATCGTAGGCTATCGCACACCGATTTGACTCAAAAATGCCCTGTTTGCGTCGTTTGTCCACCCAAATGGCCACAAAAATTTAAATGGACACACTGGGATGATCCCCAACCTCTCTGGCATGCTCTGGTAGATTTTTGGCCCACAGCACGCAAGAATACCGAGCCCACCCCCCAAATCGTGGGCTATAGCACACCGATTTAGTTCAAAACCCCCCGTTCGCGCCGTTTTGCCCGTTTGTCCACCCAAATAGCCACAAAAATTTAAACATACCACACTGGGACGATCCCAACCTCCCTGGCATGCCTCGATCAATTTTTCGCCCACAAAACGCCCGGACCCCGAGCCCACCTCTTAAATCGTGGGCTATAGCTCATCGATTTGTCTAAAAAATGCCTCGTTCGAGTCATTTTGCCCGTTTGTCCAGCCAAATGGCCTCGAAAATTTAAACATACTACACTGGAATGATCCCCAACTTCCCTGACACGCCTTGGTCGATTTTTATCCTACAGCACGCTCGGACCTCGGGCCCACCCCCGAATTCGTGGGCTATAGCACATTGATTTGGCCTAAAAATGCCCGGTTCGCACCGTTTCGCCCGTTTGTCCACCCAAATGGCCATGAAATTTAAATGGATCACACTGGGACGATCCCCAACCACCCTAGCACGCTCCGATTAATTTTTGATCCACAGCACGCCCAGACCCCGGGCCCATCCCCTAAATCATAGGCTATAGCACACCGATTTGGCCTGAAAATGCCCAATTCACACCGTTTCACTCGTTTGTCCACCCAAATGGCCACAAAATTTAAATGGACCACAGTGGGACGATCCAGACCTCCCTGGCATGCCCCGATTGATTTTCAGCCCACAGCACCCCCGCACCCTGGGCCTACCCTCGAAACCATGGCTATTGCACTTCGATTTGGCCCGAAAATGCCCCGTTCGCGCCGTTTTACCCGTTTGTCCGCCCAAATAGCCATGAAAATTTAAACGGACCATACTGGGACGATCCCCAACCTACCTGGCATGCCCCGATTGATTTTCGACCCACAGCATGCTTGAACCCCTGGCCCACCCCCAAAATCGTGGGCTCTAGCACACTAATTTGGCCCAAAAATACCCCATTCGCGCTATTTCGCCCATTTGTCCATCCAAATATCCACAAAAATTTAAACGAACCACACAGGGATGATCCCCAAACTCCTTGGCATGCCCCAGTCGATTTTCAGTCCACATCACGCTTGGACCCCGGGCCTTCCCCTAAACCGTGGGCTATAGCACACTGATTTGGCTCGAAAATGCCCCGTTCGTGCCGTTTTGCCCATTTGTCCACCCAAAAGGCCACAATAATTTAAACGGACCACACTGGGATGATTCCTAACTTCCTTGGCATGCACTGGTCGATTTTTGGTCTATTGCACACCCGAATTTAGGGCCCACCCCCAAAATCGTTGGCTATAGCACAATGATTTGGCCCGAAATTGCCCCATTCGCGCCGTTTCACCCGTTTGTCCACCCAAATGGCCAAGAAAATTTAAACATACCACACTTGGATGATCCCCCACCTCCCTGGCATGCCTCGATCGATTTTCGGCCCAAAGCACGCCTTGACCCCTGGCCCAACCCCAAAATCATGGGCTATAACACACCGATTTAGCCCAAAATTGCCCCGTTTGCTCCGTTTCGCCCGTTTGTCCACCCAAATAGCCGTGAAAATTAAAATACTGGGACGATCCCTAACTTTCCTTGCATGCCCCGATCGATTTTTGGCCTACAACACGCCCGAACCCTGGGCCCACCCAAAACCATGGGCTATAGCACACCGACTTATCCCAAAAATGCCCTTTTCGCGCCTTTTTGCCCGTTTGTCCACCCAAATAGCCACAAAAATTTAAACAGACTGCACTGGGACTATCCCCAACCTCCCTGACATGCCTCGGTTGATTTTTGGCCCACAGGACGCCCAAATCCCGAGCCTACCCCCAAAATCGTGGGCTATAGCACACCGATTTAGCTCGAAAATGCCTCATTCTCATCGTTTCACCTGTTTGTCCACCTAAATGGTCATGAAAATTTAAACGGACCACACTAGGACGATCCCCAACCTCCCTGGCACGCTTTGATTGATTTTCAGCCCACAGCACGCTTGGACTCTAGGCTCACCCCCAAAACCCTGGGCTATAGCATATCGATTTGGCCAGAAAATTCTTCGGTTGCTCCGTTTCGCCTGTTTGTCCACCCAAATGGCCACAAAAATTTAAACGGACCACACTGGAACGATCCCCAACCTCCTTGGCATGCCCCGGTCGATTTTCAGCCCACAGCATGCTCGAACCCCAGGCCCACCCTCAAAATCGTGGGTTATAACACACCGATTTGGCCTAAAAATACCCTATTCACACTATTTCACCCATTTGTCCACCCAAATGTCCACAAAAATTTAAACGAACCACACAGGGATGATCTCCAACCTCCTTGGCATGCCCCGGTCGATTTTCATCTCACATCACGCCTGGACCCCGAGCCTACCCTAAAACCGTGGGCTATAGCACCCTGATTTGCCCTGAAAATGCCCCGTTCGTGCCGTTTCGCCTATTTGTCCACCCAAAAGGCCATGATAATTTAAACGGACCACACTGGGACGATTCCTAGCCTCTTTGGCATGCACTGGTCAATTTTTGACCCATAGCATGCCTGAATCCGGGGCCCACCCCCAAAATCGTGGGCTATAGCACAACGATTTGACCCGAAATTGTCCCATTCGCGCCGTTTCACCCGTTTGTCCACACAAATGGCCAAGAAAATTTAAACAAACCACACTTGGATGATGCCCCACCTGCCTGGCATGCTTCGATCGATTTTCGGCCCAAAGCATGCCCTGACCCCAGGCCCAACCCCGATATCATAGGCTATAACACATCGATTTGGCCCAAAATTGCCCCGTTCTCTCCGTTTCACCCATTTTTCCACCCAAATAGTCGCAAAAATTTAAACACTGGGATGATTCCTAACCTCCCTTGCATGCCCCGATCGATTTTTGGCCTACAGCACGCCCGAACCCTGAGCCCTCCCCCAAAACTGTGGGCTATAACACACCAATTTATCCCGAAAATGCCCCCTTTGCGCCTTTTTGCCCGTTTGTCCACCCAAATAGCCACAAAAATTTAAACAGACCGCACT
>NW_025833710.1:0-1058 GCF_002878395.1 Capsicum annuum | reverse complement strand
CTTAAATTCTAAATTTTTAAAAAGAAAAAAATTAGAATTCTGAGTCACAATTATAATTTTTTAAAATATAAAATTTAATTCATAAATTTATATTTTATAAAAAAAATTATTATTTTAAATTTTTAAAAAAGTATTATGCTCGATCTGAAGAGATTTTATATGATATGTTGAAAGAATGATACTTCTTCTGTTTCAAAGAAATTGCATATACCATGTTGAAAGAATCATAGTTCCTCTGTTTTAAAATAGTCAGGCATTGCTGATTTGACACTCCCCTTAAGAAAATATTTATGAGAGGATTTTTTTTAACAAATTAGTCTTATTAATTATACTTTAAAAATATAAATTTGATATATACACTTTGCATTGTCATTTAATGATAGAGACAGTATTGACAGAATATAATAAAATTCTCCTAATTTTATAAAGGGGTCAATTAAATTGAAACAAATATTTTAAGAAAGATGACCAACTATTTTGAAATGGAGAGTATTAAGGAAATACTCCCTCCATTCATCTTTAGTCGTCCACTTTTCTATTTCGAGATGTCAAATAATACTCATTTGATTTATAAAAATAATAAATAATTTATCTATTTTAACCCATTTTATCCTTGGTGTTAAATACAATACACTATTCATTGCATTTTTCAAAGCAAAATATTTTTTATATTTAATGATATATTAAAATCACCTTTTTATTTATTGTTTCTTAAAGTATATGCCAAGTAAAAAACAATCAAGCATTTATGGATGGAGGAAATACTAGTTACTACTCCCTCCATTCAATTAGTAGGCCTTCTTTCTAAAATTATATATTTCAATTTAGTTGTCCCTTTTATAAAATCAAGAGAAGTATATTGTATTTTGCCCATATTACCCCTATCATTAAATGACTATGTAAAGTGTAAATATTCAGATTTATATTTTCAATGCATAATTAATAGGGTTATTTTAGTAAAAATAAGCCTCTATTAAATATTTTCTTTAAGGGAGTACCAAGTCAATATGGGTCAACTAAACTGAAACGGAGGGAGTATTATTGTTGACTTTTAATCT
>NW_025833709.1:0-3700 GCF_002878395.1 Capsicum annuum | reverse complement strand
ATATATCATATCCTACATTAGATTTTTCAATCAACTCAATCATTTGACCACTAAAAACATTTAAACAATGCAAGAGAGTTCTTATTTCAAAACATGCGAAACTTATGCAAAGATTCTCTTCTTTAAATACATTTAACACATGATGGTTAGTTTCTTTATAACAATCCATGAAACTCTTTTAGTTATCGCATAAAATATTTTTAAACAACAAAATACCCTCTCTTCAATTTATAACCAATATGTTCATAAAAAATATCAAAACATTCATCTCATACTTGCAATCATGTAATTTGACAACCCATAACATGTGAAATCAAAAGGTATCAAACAAGAGCGAGAGTTACGTTATTCATACTCTTAATTAACGCTTACAAAACTGAAAATACTTGTATATACAGGTGAACATTGTTTCAATTCCATAATAAGGCCTCAAGACCAAAATGCTATGTCATCTAAATGGTATCATAAAACATAATTCTTTAGAGTGTTTTCAAAACCCATCATAAACACATGATTTCATAACTTTAAAACTTAATAAAAATGATTTCACTATGCCCATGAAGTTTAGAACAACCCACGTACCTTAGGTTCCTTAGCTCGAAGAATGGAACTCTAATCTTGACTTTTTTCTTGAAAATTTTGAACTTATAGGTTGGATTCTTGATTTTTAGGGAAGAGTTAGGGTTTAGTTATTTAGAAAAATTTAGTAATTTTGAGTATATAATGCCCTAATGACATCTTAATCTACTGTTATTCCCCTCAAAATTTAAATTCACAACTAAAATCCATGTTTAGGACTCGCCGCGATGCGCCAGAGGTCCCATCGCTATAGGCACCGCGATGCAGTGAAATTGAGGTGACCCACTATTTTTGAAATCCAAACATGTCCTAAATCTCATCCAAAAAATCTGAGACTTTCCTGATTCATTCCCTTTTTACCCCTAAACATGAATCATCTAAGAAATCTACGTCTTGGGGTCGGAAAGATCAATTTAAAGTGTCTCGAGCTTGTCCCACAAATTTCTTGCATGTGTCTCATTCACAATATGGTTTCTAATATTATCTTCAACCTATTGTATGATATAGACACAAACCTTTAGGTGCTCAAATCCTAATTCTCATCTGCCACGGATTGAGGTTTAGTAGACGCAAACACAGGTAAATGCTTTTTCTTAACAAAGAGAAGATCTTTCATCTTGCCTTTTCAAGTATGATAATTAATACCACTTAAACACACTAGATTTATCATATTTGCCTACATTATTCAAATTAACAATCAACAATGACCTACTCTTTGATACCACTTTGTTGGGAAAGACAAGGGCACAATCAAAATGCCCAATAGGATAGTAGTGGAAGAATACCCAAGTATAACTTTTCCTTTCAATTTAAACTAAGATAAGATAATAAAATACAATAAAAAAAAGAATGTGGTAGCAAATAAATCAATCAGACAAATACGATAAGATAAGTATAAAAAGACACCAAATTTATGTGGAAAACCCTTCAATGTGAAGAGTAAAAAATCATGGGACCAAAAGCTCCACTATAATCACCAAGATTTATAATATTATTCTCCAAAATTAGAAACAAAAAAAGTGCCAAACAGTGAGCAACAAAACAATAAGATAGCACCAAAACTAGAGAATAAAAAGGAGCAAAAACACTAAAAACATAGCTGCTATTTGGAAATGAGAAACAAGAGATACAGCTCACAAAATCTAAATCCCTCAGTTTCTAATCAAAGATTTTGATTATAGGAACAAGCTGTCCAAAAATCAGCTCAATCGGACAAGAAATGAAGCGGGAATCGCAATTTGAAATTGACTGTTGTGGCCGGAATTTTAGGTGCGAAAATCAGTTATCTCTTTCTCTTTTGTGGATGCTAAGAACTCTTTTATGGATGGTTAATAAGACCTAAAAAATATCTATATATATGCCCCATAGTAATGGGCTTATGGAAAAATGTGGGTTGGTCCAAATTGGACTTTATTTATCCCCATAGGAATGGACAAAGACCCATATCCCAACAATTCCCCCCCTCCCGACTATGTCGAGGAGACTGCCATCCCAGTGATCTTACAATAATCTTCAAAATTTCCTCTTGGGAAAGATTTAGTCATCATATCGGAAACATTATCATCCATATGAATCTTCTCAAGATCAAGCAACTTAGAATCCAACACATCTCGAATCCAATGGTATCTCACATCAATGTAATTAGACTGACCATAAAATGTAGAATTCTTACCAAGATGTATGGCACTTTGACTATCATAATAAAGCACATACCTCTCTTGAGCACAACCAAGTTCCCCTAAGGATATCTTCATCCAAATCAATTCTTTACAAGCTTCAATGGCAGCAATAAGCTCAGATTTTGTAGTAGATAGAGCAACATATTTTTGCAACCTAGATTGCCAAGACACAGCCCCCCTGCAAAAGTAACCAAATACCCTAAAGTAGACTTGCGAGTATGAACATCAGCAGCCATGTATGAATCAGTATAACCACAAAGAATAGGCTTCTCTGTACAAAAACACAAACTCAGACTAGAAGTTCCACAAAGATATCTCATAATCCACTTCACAGTATTCCAATGTTCTCTTCCTGGATTAGAAATAAAACGACTAACAATACCAATAGCATGAGCAATATCCGATCTTGTAAAAACCATTGCATACATCAAACTACCAATGAATGAAGCATAAGGAACTTTCTTCATATCTTTCTTCTCATCATCACTGGAAGGACACCGCTTCGTGCTCAATTTGAAGTGTATAGCTAAAGATGTAATGATAACCTTGGCCTTGTCCATATTGAACCTTCAAAGTACTTTTTGAATGTACTTCTCTTGTAATAACTGCAACTTCTTAGCTTTTATATCACGGACAATCTGCATGCTAAAAATCTGTCTTGCTGGTCTTAAGTCTTTCATAGAAAAAGACTTACTCAACTCTTGCTTCAACTTCTGAATCCTGTAAGCATTATGACCAACAACAAGCATTTCATCATCATAAATCAACACAATAATAAAGTCACCATCAGAGAATTTTTGCACAAAAACACAATGGTCTAAAGTAGTCTTCTTGAAGCCCTGCTGACTTATAAAGGAACCAAACTTCCAGTACCACTGCCTAGGAGCTTGTTTTAAACCATACAAGCTCCTATTGAATTTGTAAGCATATAAATTTCTTCATCTAATTAACCATGAAGAAAAGTAGATTTAACATCCATTTGCTCAACCTCTAAGTCTAGACTTGCAGCTAAGCCTAGAACCACATGAATGGATAATATCTTCACAACTGGAGAGAATATCTCATTAAAATCAGCTCCTTTTTTCTAGTTAAATCCCTTCACAACCAATCTATCCTTATACCATGGAACTGGATTTCCATCTTCATGTTTCACCCAAAAATCCACCTATTTTTCAAAGATATTCTATCTTTAGGACGCTTAACCAAATCAAAGGTATGATTATCATGAAAAGACTTAATCTTATCTTCCATAGCATCAAACTACTTTTTTTCATCACTTTCCATGGCCTCATCAATAGTCTCAGGTTCTCCCCTATCAGTCAAGAGTACATACTCACTAGGAGAATAACAAGATGAAGGTATTCTCTCTCTAGTAGATCATCTTAGAAAACTCTGTAGAGCATCAACAACAACTGATTGCTAATAAACCATATCAACTTGCA
>NW_025833708.1:0-11774 GCF_002878395.1 Capsicum annuum | reverse complement strand
TCCATATTCTGCATGTCTGTAGCTTTCTCTGTCTTCTTACACATGTTGTCCAATGTCGCTTGATAGTTAGCATAAAACTCCTTTACTGAGGTTGGGCAGAATGAGTCACCTCCTTTTGTTATCCATGCTAAGTTATATTCTTTGAATGCCCTCTCTATCTGTGGGTACCTATTCAATCTGAAAGTGATGATCTTTATCTCTTCACATATAGGCCTTTTAAGACTCATTTTTTTTGTTGACATCAACCCACTATGATAGATCTTTTTTGCTCCAAAAACCTGCCATCTCACATTATCTCAGATGCCTAGATTCTTGCATTTTATTACATCCCCCCTTGTATGAGAATCTTTCTCAGTTGGTTGCTCGAAAGAAGGATGTTCTGATGAATGTTGCTCATAATTTACCTGCTACAAAGGAGGATTTTCAGATGGAGTTGAGTCTTCTTCTTCAAAGTTTACTTCCTCAATCACCTTCTCTTCAGGTTGAGGAAGAGGTTTAGTTATCCTGAGACTTTGCCTTGTACGTCTCTAAAGCTATGGCTCTTCTTACTCACTTTTAGACTTATTGAAGAGTCTCTGGGTCAAGTTTTTTTTCATCACCTTCTTGGTAGATTTCTTTGACTTCCCTTCAGGTGGCATGATTAATTCTTCATTATGGGAAAAAAATATTTAATACATAAGAATGACTAAGCACACATAAGTGAATCACTTTCAGTAACATGTGTGTGATGACTTAGCCTGATAAGTCATCACTTAAGTGATGGCTCATTAGCCAAGTCGTCAACCTCAGGCAGAATGACTCATTTTAGAGCAACAAATGATGACTTTATTTGATAAGTCGTCACTTAGGTAACGTCTTGTCAGCCATGTCGTCAGCTCTAGATAGAATTTAATGGCTTTTTAGATCATGTGACGACAATCTTTGATAAGTCGTTACTTATGTGATGGCTCGTCAGCCATATCGTCAATTCTAGACAAAATGTCATGGTTTTTTATCTCATGTGACAACTTGGATTGATAATTCGTCACTTATGTGATGTCATATCAACTAGGTCATCAGCTTACAATAGAATCCTAAGTCCTTTTTACTTTTCTTAATGACTTATAAACTTCATTGACATCATAATTCATTTTCACAAAGCCATTCTTTTCAATTCTAAGGCTGGAATTACAAACCTTATTGCCCAATTTCAAACTTGTAACCCTAATTTTCAGTTTCAACAAGATAATGTACCCATTTGATGTGATGAAGCTTTGAACACATAGGTGCAATTTTTCTTTTCATGCAATTATGACTTCAGTATATTACCACAAAACATGAATTTCAAAACTTTGTGAGAAGTGTGTTCATTAAAACTTTGAATTAATACAAACTTTTGTTGGTTTGGGTAACCCATTAAACTTTGTATTGCTCAAATTAATTCATGAAACCTTGTACTCTTTTCATGCTCTAAGTTTCACTTGATTTTCACTACCTTAAATTAGTAAAAATATGAGGGTTGACAGAACATACCTTTTTGATGACTTGGTAGCACACTCTAAATTATGGGTTTTAAATTTTCTCAGAGAATGATAGATGCTTTTTGTTAGTTCAGCAAGTTTGCCGAAAGAAAAAAATAAAATTGTAACACTTGTTCCACGCGTGAGGATATGAAGGGAAAAATATGAGAATTAGAAATTTAAAAGGAGAGGAGGACGGGCAATGATAGATGATTGCACTTTTGTAGTCGCTATTTTTATTTTCTAATTTTATCTAAAAAGAAAAAAAAATCTCCAATAAAAGCTAATTAATATTAATAAAGACTAATAATAAGGGAAAATATACCAAACATAGAAGTAGGGTAAATAATCATCTGGTATTTGAAAAGTCAAGGGTTACGGGTTTGGATCGGGTCAAAATCACTTACCTAGGCCCAAAATTAAGTGACGGCTTATTAATTAATTAATAGCTTGTCACACACATCATCACTCTTAGGCAGAATGTCAAACAATTTTGTTTTAGGTGATGACTTAGCTTGATGGACTATCATATGGGTGACGACTCGTTAGCTATGTCGTTACCCTTATCCAAAATATTTCACAATTTTGCTTTACTTGACGATGAGACATGACAGCCCGTCACTTGGGTGAAGGCTCATCAATATTATTGTCACCCTTATCTAGAATTATTCCACATTTTGCATTACCTGACAACTAGGCGTGACGGCCCGTCACCTGAGTGATAGCTTATTAGCCTTGGTCGTCAACCTTGTCCAGGACATGCCCAGTTTTGCTTAAATGGACAACATTGATTTTACCCCTTTTCCTGCACATCTAAACAACTCATTACAAAAATCAAAGCTTAAAACGAACAAAAAGACTTACAACATAATCATTTGGGTTGCCTTTCAATAGAGCTAGATTTACTGTCGCGGCACAACTTGGTTATCTTGATTACTCAGACTTTATCGAGATACACAGTGGACAACAACTTCACATAATCCATTAGACCAACATAATTCTTGATTCTTTGCCCATTAACTTTGAACAAACTTCCATATTTACTTTCAAGTTCCACCACACCTAATGGAAAAAATTGACTCACTTTGAATGGTCCCGACCATCTTAACTTCAACTTTCCTGAAAAAGCTTAAGTCGAGAGTTGAACAATAACACCGCCAGCATGAAAGTCTCTCTTCTCTATTCTTTGATCATGGTAATTCTTCATCCTTTCTTTATATAGGTCAGCTCTTTCGTAAGCTCCAAGATGGAATTCGTCTATCTCATTTAATTATCCCAACCTTAACTCAGCTGTTTCTTTCCAGTTCATGTTTAGTTCTTCAAGAGCCCATAAAACCTTGTGCTCTAGTTCAACCGGAAGGTGATATGCTTTGCTGTAGAATAGCTGATATGGTGACATCCCAATAGGTATCTGGAAAGCAATCCGATATGCTCACAAGGCATCATTGAGCTTTTGAGACCAGTCTTTTCTACTAGCATTCACCGTCTTAGCCAGGATTGCTTTTATCTCCCGGTTTAAGACTTCCACTTGTCCACTGGTTTGTGGGTGATATGGAGTGACCACCTTATACTGCTTTACACTGTATTTCAACAAAGCAACCCAGAATGTTTTGTTGTAAAAATGGGATCCCCCATCACTAATGATAGTCCTTGGCACTCCAATATGGGAGACGATGTTCTTTTACAAAAAGACAACCACTTTCTTGCCTACATTATTAGCCAAAACAGTCCCTTCAACCTATTTGGACACATAGTCCATAGACACCAAGATATATTTTAGTCCATAGGAGCTCACAAATGGTCCCATGAAATTGATACCCCAGATGCCAAGCAGTTTAACTTCCAACATCTTCACCATGGGCATCTCATGATGCTTCGAGATTGACCTTTGTCTCTAACACTGGTCATACTTCCTCATGAACTCATATGCATCCTTGAATAGGGTTGGCCAATAATATCCACTTTGCAACACCTCTCTTGCAGTACAGTCACCCGCATGGTGACCTCCAACTGGCGAAGCATGACAAGCTTCCAGAATATTCTGCATATCAACCTCTGGAATGAACCTTCTGATGATATTATCAACATAATGTTGGAATAAATATGGATCATCCCAGGAGTAACTTCAAACATCATATAGAAATTTCTTTTTCTGATGAAAAGAAAGGTTCTTTGGAATGATTTCACTTACCACGTAATTTGCAAAGTCCGCGTACCAAGGCACTCTTTCAAGAACAACAACAAGAATTTGATCATCAGGGAATGCATCATTAATTTCACATTTATCTGTGATTTAACGATCTCCCTCAAGCCTGGATAGGTGGTCTGCAACTTGATTTTCACATCCTTTCCTATCTTTGACGTCAAAGTCAAACTCTTATAGAAGTAATACCCATCTGATTAACCTTGGTTTCGCATCCTTATTTGTCATCAAATATCTAAAGGCAATGTGGTCTCTATGAACCACTACCATGGTTCCCAATAAGTAAGCACAGAAATTCTCCAAAGCATAGACAACTGCGAGAAGCTCCTGCTCAATAACAGTGTAATTCTTCTGCGCCGTATTCAATGCCTTGCTCGCGTAACAAATAGGGTGACACAATTTTCTTTCTTCTAGCCAAGCACTTCCCCAAGTGCTACTCCACTTGTATCATACATAATTTCAAAAGGCTTAGACCCGTCTGGAGCAACAATGAATGGGATAGCCACAAACTTCTCTTTAAGGCATTCAAATGCCTTTCTGCAATCATCATCAAATACTAACTTAGCTTCCTTCTCTAACAATTTGCAGTGGATTTACAATTTTGGAGAAGTCCTTAATAAAGTGACGGTAGAATCCAACATGTCCCAAGAAACTACGAACTCCCTTCACAGAGATGGGAGGGGGTAATTTATCTATCTCCTCTACTTTCACCTGGTTGACCTCAATCTTTTTTACTGAAATTTGATGTCCAAGAACAATACCCTCCTTCACCATGAAGTGGCATTTCTCCCAATTCAGTACTAGGTTGAATTTCTTGCATTTCTATAGCGCTCTACTCAGGTTTACCAAACACAACTCAAAAGAATCACCTACCATAGAGAAATCATCCATGAACACTTGTAAGGTGTCCTCTACAATATTAGAGATGATAGACATAATGCACCATTGAAAAGTGGCGGGTGCATTACTCATACCAAATGACATCCTCTTGAATGCAAATGTACCATACAGGCACGTGAATGTTGTCTTCTCCTGGCCTTCGGGAGCAATAAAGATCTAATTTTATCCCGAAAACCCATCTAGAAAATAGTACCAACCCCTTCCTGCCAGGCAATCAAGCATTTGATCCATGAAGGGCATTGAGAAGTGCTCTTTCAGAGTCCACGAGTTTAACTTCCGATAATCCATATAAACTCTCCACCCAGTAACAGGACTAAGTGGAATTAACTCGTTCTTTTCATTAGAGACCACAGTCATGCCTCTTTCTTAGGCACACATTGCACGGGACTCACCTACTTACTATCAGAGATGGGGTATACTACCCCAGCATCAAGCCATTTAATAATATCCTTTTTAACCAATCTTGCATTGGTGGGTTCAATCTGTGTTGATGCTCTATAGTCGGTGTGCAATCTTCCTTAAGTTGAATTTTGTCAGTGCATATACCTAGAGGAATACCAATAACATCGGCAATAGGCCATCCTATGGACCTTTTATATCTCCTAAGCACAGAGATAAGTGCTTCAACCTATTTCTCACCTAAATCTTCTGCAATAATCACAAGTAAGGTGTTTCCACTACATAGATACACATACCGTCGATGGCCCGAC
This sequence comes from Capsicum annuum, assembly GCF_002878395.1. Lineage (NCBI taxonomy): Eukaryota > Viridiplantae > Streptophyta > Magnoliopsida > Solanales > Solanaceae > Capsicum > Capsicum annuum. The sequence continues at coordinate 6,462 of NW_025833708.1, read as the reverse complement.
AACTCCGTTAACTTTAAAATTGGTGAATTTTTAATAAATGGCTTAATCGGTAGTGTTGGGCAATTTTTGAGGTCTAAATCCAGATTCTTTGTAGTATATGAATATGATCCCATTACCATCAGAGAACATACTTTCTCCTCATATTTTTCTATACCTTCACTATCAAAGTTCATCAAGACTGCATCCAGAGTTTTAACAGCAAATTTCTCCTCGATCGGCATCTCTCACTCATCTTCATAATAGACATCGATAATGGAGAATACACTTATCACTTTGTGTTATTTCATTGATTGGCAGACATCAAATTAGACAACCTCATCATTGAGCCTAAACTGTAGCTCATTTGCCCACAAATCAATCAACATACTCCTAGTTATGAGGAAAGGTATACCCAGGATTATGGGTACCTCAAAATCCACCTCACAATCCAGGATCATAAAGTCAATAGGGAAGATAAAACTGGCCACCTTCATAAGCACATTATATAATACACCAACAGGCCGCTTCACTGATCTGTCTGCCATTATAAGCCTCATGTTAGTAGGTGTGGGGTCTCCCAAACCTAATTTCTTATAAACTGCTAGTAGAATCAGATTAATACTCACCCCAAGGTCACATAGGGCCGTCACAAACTCCAACAAACCAATAGTACACGAGATGGTAAATGCTCTCGAATTTACTTTTTTTCTCACCAAGGATCTTGTTGAAATGACACTACAATGGTGGAGATTGTCCAACAGTTCATAGCTCACTATCCTCTTCTTTGTGACAAGGTCCTTCATAAATTTAGCGTAGCCAGGCATTTGTTCCAATGCCTTCACCGAAGTCACATTCATAGTCAACTGTTTTAGCATTGCATGAACTTGTTAAATTTTATATCGTCCACCTTTTTCTTCAATTGATGAGGAAATAGAGGAAGTGGTTTTGGCATGACTTTAACCACTCTTCTCCCCTCTTTCTCTTATCTTTATCTAACTCATCAGGCTGCTGATGGGTAGATGGAATATCATCACTATCCAACTTCTCAAACTCTACTGGATGGTTTTCTTCTGCTTTCTTATTTACTTCCACCATATTATTACTTATATATTCACCTACAAAAGGGTTAGGTAATACTTTACCACTGAGGGTAGTAATCACCATATAAGACCCATTATTTCAAGGGTTTTACACTATGTCACTCGGCAAAGTATCACTCTTTCTCTAGTTAAATATCGTTAAAAGTTGGTTCATCTACTACTCCAACTATTTTATAGAGGTTGAATGTGAATCCACTAACTGACTCATAGAAGTTGAATTATTCTTCATCATTGTTACACGACATTGGTTGCCTTCACCCCTTTCAATAGCTTTTTCATCATTTCCTCCATGGATATTTTACCCGAACTTGTAACAACATTATCATGATTTCCAGGAGGCACATACAATCCACTCCTATCATTTTTATGTTTCTAGTTCCCTTGGTCGCAATCTCTATAACCAGCTTTATCATAGTACGTTGGACCTTGATTCCCTTGATTATTGCCTTGAAAACCCCCTGGTTGTTCAGGTAATTAGCCTCCTCCTCAGAATCAGATTCAACTCTACTTTGCGACCCCATAGCTTTCACCTTTTCAATCTTCCCAGATAGCAAATGCTTTGAATAAAAATCTATATGAGTCTTGATGTGCACTATATCTTGGTCGCGCTCTTCCTATTTTCGGCATTGCTCCACAGACATACCACTAGACATAGTAGAGCTTGCTACCTCAGAATCCCTAGTATGCCAAGCTCTACTCTGTTAAGTCATCCTATCAAGAATTTTAGGAGATTCTAAAAAAGTAAGATCCATAAATGATCTAGCCACAAAATTATATACAACTTGCTTCGTGATAGAATTCAAGGGTCTATACAAAGTCTCCATCAAATGTATGTTAGTCATTTTGTGGTTGGGGCACTGTATTAACTTCTTCTTAAACTTTTCCCATTTCTCATGAAGAGCCTCAGTCAAAAGATGCCTTATGTTACTAATCTTATCCCTCAACTGTAACATCCTGGATGGTGGAAAGAACCTTTTCGGGAAAGATTCTTTCAACTTTCTCTAGTTTGTTATAGAATCAGGAGTTAACTCATTAATCCATAATAGTGTTGCCTTCCTAGACAGAGAGAATAGGAATAGGCATAGATGGATAGCATTCTACCCTACTCTCGAGTTACCAAAAGACTTGCAAATAGTGACAAATTTTACTAAGTGCATATTTGGATCATCACTTGGAAGTCCTCTGAATAGCCCCTTCAGATGAAGTAGCTAAATTATGGTGCTCATGATATTGAACTTAGCTCTTGGTTCTAATAGTGGAGGAATAATAGTTCTAGTTGCACCTTCTCCATCCATATCATCCTTATCCTCCTCAAGATTAATTTCACAGCTTGGCGATCTGGTCTCGCTATAAAAGGGCAATTTCTATTCATATTTTGGGTCATAGGTACAGCCACATCCTCTGAGGTCTATCTTAGAAAAATAACTGGCACCTTGAAGTTGATTGAACAAGTCATCAATTCTATGGAGTGGATACTTGTTTTTGATTGTGACTTTGTTCAACTGATGGTAGTCGATATACATTCTAAGAGAACTATCTTTCTTACACATGAATAGGACTAATGTGCCCTGTGGGGAAATGCTGGGCTTGATGAATCCCTTATCTAGGAGATCTTTCAATTTTTATTTCAACTCTTTGAGTTTGGCTGGAGCTATTCTATATGTTAAAATAGAGATAGGTTGAGTATATAGAAAAAGGCATATTCGAAAGTTGATTTCCCTTTTGGGAGGAACTCTGGGAAGATCATCAGGGAACACATCTGGAAATTCCCTCACTACTGAAACCTACTCAAGATTTAGGGTCTTAGAATTAGAGTCTTTGACTCAAACGAGATGGTAAATACACCCTTTGGATATCATTTTCCTCGCTCTAAGATACAAAACAAGATGGCGCCTAAGTGCTATCGTACTAGCCCTCCATTCAAGGGCTGTTTATTTGGAAATTAAAAATGAACTACTTTGTTTCAACAATCAACTGAAGCATAGCATGAGTGGAGCCAATCCATGCTGAGAATGATGTCAAAATCCATCATCTCTAACTCCACAAGTTCAACTAAAGTAACTTTCTAAGACACTATAATCTGGTTGTTCCTGTATACCCATCGGGCTACAATAGAGACACCTACTGGGGTAGACACTGAAAAAGGCTCTGTTAAGATTTTAGGACTGACTTCGAAGTGTATGGCTATGTAAGGAGTTATGAGAGACAAAGAAACTCCAGGATCAAACAAAGCATAAATATGTAAATGAAAGATTTGCAACGTACTAGTGACCACATCAGGAGAATTTTCCTGATCCTATTAGGACTGAAGGGCATGCAATCTTTTTGGACACTGACCACTGGTAGCACTAGAAGTGGCACCCTGCTGAGTAAGGAAGTCGACTGGAACTGATGACTGATGGGACTAGCCCTATTGGCGCTAATCCCTACCTTTCTGAGCAACTACCCGACACTCTCGAATTTGATGGCCTGGCTTGCCATACCCAAATTATACACCACTTCTAGCTCTAAACTCACCCTGATAGTTCCTACCATATTTCTGGTAAAGAGGATTTGTACGTCTACTGTTAACATTGCCTTGGATTTTAGAGCCTAGCGCCCTATCCCGATTATCATTTCTAAATTTGGGTACTGGGGCACTAGCTAAAGATGGGGTTGGGATTAAAGATTTCTGATGGAATTGAGGACGATTACCACCTTTTGACTTTGGATGAGTGAAATTAAAGCTACCCATTCTAGCTCTTTTATTCTTTCTCTCCTTCTTTTAATTCTTTTGCTCTTTGATCCGTTGAGCATGGACCATAATCCTAAACAAGTCTATCTCCTTAATTAACATCACAGTCCTGCACTCTTTGACCATGCTGTCAGATACCCTAGACATAGACTTGCTCATCCTTGATCTACTATCAGCCACCATATGAGGAGCATACCTAGCTAACTGAGTAAACTTGAGGGAATACTCCTTCACACTCATGCTGCCCTGCCTCAAGTTGATAAACTCTAACACCTTGGCTTCTCTCCACTCCAATAGGAAGAACATATCTAAGAAGGCTGTATCAAAATCCTCCTATTCTATAGGCTATGCATCTGTGCCTCTATCCCCTTTCCACTACTTAAATAAGGTCTGAGCTATATCTTACAACTGGTAAGAAGATAATTTAACATTCTCACTAATAGTCAACCCTATAATATTTGTTACCTTTTGGACCAAGTCTAAGAATTCCTGTGGGTCCTCTTCAGATTTGGATCCCAAAAATAAAGGAGGATTTATTCGAGTAAAGTCTCGAATCCTAGCTGCGGCAGTATTGGCCACTGGGTTGGCCGGCATAACGGCTTGCTGAGCATTCTAAGCCATTACAGAGTGGGATAGAGTAGTGAACACAACTCTAAACTTTGCATGGGAAACATGCTCGTTCAAGGGATCTTCCTAAATGAGTAGAGGTACTGATTGGTTTATATTTCTTGTTCTATTTATCTTTCTGGGAGGCATGTTCTGTAAATAAAAGGGAGAATAGATTAGACAGAGAGTTCAACATGAGCTCATGCTCAGTCATACGAAATGAATACTGAAAGAAGAGAACTTTTCTTAAAATCCTCACAGCCTCTTGTACATAAGTGCGGCGTGCTTCACACCCATGCACAAGACTCTACTCGACACGGCTTTCAGACTTCCTAGTACACTTTAAAACCTTAGGCTCTGATACCAAGTTTGTAACTATTTAAGAATACACCCTGGGCATCACACGGTGCTTACAGTCCTGTGGGAATATAAGCTAACCCATCAGCTGGTGCCTACTGTAGCACTGAATAATAACAACAAAATACATATGCGTAATATCTAAAGATGCCATAAGGTTTTAAATACTAAAAATTTTCTGAATCATAAATTTAGCAAAAAACTTCAGTCTAAAAACAACAATCTGAATCTGATAAAATAAAGATAAACTGACTAGGTGCCTCAAGTGTTTGAAAGCCTCTAAACTAACTCAATAAGAGTTGATGGGAGAGGCCCCAACTAAGTCCAGCTAACTACTGAACTGAAAGCATGAAAATAAATATAGTCTATCTTCAAAATATGAGGACTCACCACTGTATGGCTGATAATCTGGAAAGTCTATACACGATATGGGAACTGAGCATCTGAACCTATGATATGATACATCATAGGCAAAAAACGAGTATACGATCAGTACTTTGATTGTACTGGTATGCTAAATGAGGTAGGATGATATGCATGGTTTCATATACATAAGTAATAACTGACTGGATGAATAACATGAGGTACTGTATAGAATGCACAAAATCTGTAAATACTGATGTATGCGTAACCAAGCATAAATTATGTTTTGAGTATAATCTATAAACTGAAATACTAAAATACTAATATCTATATGCTATGGTCAAGCAAGCTGAAATTAAATTACTAAACTGATTACTAGACTGAGACTATGGGAGCTATCATCTAACCGACATAACCCAATGAGAAAATTTAGTGACCAACCTATGACCCCAGTTGGAATGGTGTCATTACTATGCCATGGGTACTAACACTAGCTGTGTGGATCCACTAATATGCTATCTCAAAAGACTACGGGTGTCAAGCCTAAGTTAATGGGTAACCCCTGTGAGGTAGTCAAGCCTAAACTGATGGGTGACTCCTTATATCCTATGATGACTACATAGTTTTGGAGTACAGGGACTATTAACTCTGCCTATTTAATGGGAAATCCTCTATCCCTGCATTCACTCAATGCTAAATTCTACTCCCAACTGAACTGACTCAGAATACTGAATTGTTCTAAGTTTAACTGATCATGATAGCTAACTGAACTGTATTGCTTATACCATATCTAAAACTAATCTGAAGATACCGAGGATAAGTAAAAAACTAAGTTTTTAGGTATTCATAACCCCAGGACTCGATAGCAATAGTAGTAAAATAGTATTAAACGTAGAGGACATAATATTCAAGAATTCATCAAAAGTTCATTCTTGTAGGCATTTCATCAAACACTTGATATTCATAGTTCAAGCTAAGCATGGGAATAGTTTAAAGCTTTTAATAATAGCATGATTTCAACAACAACATCACTTATTATGAATTAAATTCGTGAATAACAACATTAAAACATGTGGGGTTTAATAACAACAATAATTTCATGTAAACATGATATAGAATCAAAGTTCATGAGAATTCATTATTTAAATCACAATTAAAAATCACAATAATTTATAAAAATCACAATAATTTGTAAAATTAAAAATGGGATAGTTGGACTCCATGGGTGAAAGGGACCCATGAATAAAAACTTAACATACTTGGGTTGATAAATTCGTGAGAATTGATGGTGAGTTCTAGGGATTTGATCTTGAATTTTGAAGG
>NW_025833707.1:0-1119 GCF_002878395.1 Capsicum annuum | reverse complement strand
TAATATGGATAGAAAAAACTTTAGAAAATTTAGATAAAAGTACATGTGATAGTTTACTTAATTTAAAAAACTCACTACGAGAAGAACAACACAAGATAATAAATAATATTGAAAATCTAGAATTAGATATACATTATAGTACAGAAAGAATAAATTATTATACGAGAATTTGTAACTCTGCAATTACTACAGGATAAAATAATGAATATATCTTACGAAAAAAGTAAATCATTAAAAGATAAAAATCCAACATTTAAAAAATATCCACGCATAAATAAAAATAGATTCACTAGAAACATACGGTGTGGGGCACCATTCAAGGTCCATAAATATGGGTCCTAGCCGAATTCATATATTACGCGAGGAATTTAGGTGATAAATAAAGGTCAATTAATTTTTTTTAACTAATTAATATTAACTATGTGGTCAACCATGAAGATCCTTAAATTAGTAAATAAATCAAGCAAAAATCTAGTACTACCAAATTAATACTAATCTAGGTGATAAAAGTGATTATCATGCAGAATTAATTATTATTGTCTAAACTAAGTGAAAATGGAACTTGATTGTACTTAATACACTAATTTAAATAACTAGGTGATAAAATAATTTTTTTATAAACGAATAAATAAATTAGTAGAAATTCTAGTTTTACCTGATTAATATGAGACAAAAAAGTGTTTAAACAATAAATCGCTTATCCTAGAAAGATATGTAAGCCAACAACTAATAATTATTTGGACAAGGAAAGAGATAGAAGCGAGACAAATACATAGAGGAAATATGTCAGTCATTAACTAAAGTTTCCAAAATAAATAAAGGAATAAAAAACAAAATTAAGTTACTGAAATAAACACTTTGATTTGGATAAAAGATTTTTTAAGATTTTTTTTGTTGCTTTTATACGGACGATTGGGGTGGGTATTCGCTTTGTTCGGTTTGATTTTTGAATATCGGCTTGATTTTTTGATTTTTGGATTAAGGAAAAAGAAAACCATAACCAAACCAAAATTATTTCGGTTTAGTTTGGTTTTTACTAATTCGGTTCGATTATTTCGGATTTTTATTTCGGTTTTAAAGATTAAAGTAGCGAGCATAAAATTGGTGATTTTTCTAGAA
>NW_025833706.1:0-1182 GCF_002878395.1 Capsicum annuum | reverse complement strand
CTTTCAGCTTCAGCACCTCGAGATTAGGCCATTGACCTATGATGTTCAAGTCCTCCCATGTTAGACGAGTTGCAACCAGCTTTAACTTCTTGAGCTTTGTTGGAAAATGTGTTGCATTAGGTACACAAACTGTCGATTTATGGGATCTTGAACTCCAGTGGCTTACGTGATAACGATCAACTTTAATACTCAATGTTTCTAGCTGATGCAGATCAACGATTTCACGGAAGTCCATAACTTCTTCACGCATGTCATAGTCATAGACATGCCCACGAATACATAATTTCTTAATGTTTTGAATCCCGGAAAGGACTTTCTCAGTGCAACAATAAGGAAGCAAGCCCGAAACAGACTGTATGTTCGATCAAATCAAGTTCCTCTCTACGTCAACGGATGAACTTGGAGTATCCGGCAAATAAAAGCTTCGGAGTTTCAGGTATCTCAGTTGCTTTATTTCCCAAGTTAGTTCTGGAAACTTTATAAAAGATTGAACTGATCCTTGAACAATGAAAGTTTGTAGATTCAATAATTTGCGAATTCCTCGAGGTATGCCAAAAGAAGTGTGAGTCGAAAAGGATAGGCACCTCAACAAAAAGAGAGAAAGTATCTGCAGCGGAAAATCTGAGAAGTACATTGAACTCAAGTCCAAGATTCTGATTAAATTCAAATGACCAAGCTCGAAATTGGAATTAGTACTGAGAGAAGGTGCAGCAAACAGGAAAATTGAACGAATTCTTCTCAACGGACTATTATCATCATTGGTATGGGTAAGAGACGTTACAAAATTCTCATCCGAAAGAGCATCATGATCTCTCAACTGACGATGCACAGGGGTAAGAAGAGCCCTATAAAGACCATAGGGATAATATATCAAAAAGATGATTGTTCAACTTTTTTTTGTATCTTTTTGACAATATTATATGTATTTTTTTAAAAAATAATTAGTTTCTATAAAACCGAAGAACATAATACATTTACATTTATGAAAAACAAAGGGTGATGAACTAGCATCAGCAGTCTATAACAGTATCAAATTGTTAATCCCATGTTTCCCTTTTCATTACAGGTTATTCTGAACATCGAACAACCAATTAAGATCGTAACTATCATCATGTTTTGCAGCATCAGCATCAGAATCATCATCTTCTGCAACATCAACATCTGAATCATCATCATCTTCTG
>NW_025833705.1:0-1645 GCF_002878395.1 Capsicum annuum | reverse complement strand
TTTTATCCAATCAGTTTTCTTTCCTATTTTATTAATAACTCTTTTTGCTCTTACTTTTTATTTACATGGTGTTGTAAACCATAAATCTGTTTTAGTTATTATATGTGGGTATAATTTATCTAAAAATGGCATTAGATTTCTTCTATTATTATTATTTTATCCCATACCTGTATTTTTACATTTTTAGCTTTATATATAATTAAACTTCCTTCATTATTAAATCCTTTGACTACTATTGGTGTTTTTAATTTATCCCATTTACTTTTTGGTAAACAGTTGTATCTACATAAGTTTCCTTCTGCTCCTGTATCTATCATAGATGTATAATACCTATTATAATATCCTTCTACTATTTTTTTGACAAGTACATATATTTTCATGTCATGTCAAAGTTCTTTTTATGAATAATTTTTCTTTATTATATGTTATAGATAATTGTGTATGTTCTATATTGTATGATTTTATTTATTCTAACCATTTTATTCCTAATATTATGTTTGCTTTTTGTATTTCTTCCTTTATTTCAAATTCTATTTTTATTTTTCTAACTCCTATTATTATTTTTTTTTTCTGCCGTATCCTTAATGTTTATTAAACTCCTTGGTAGATCTGGGGATATATTACTATTAGATTTTATTTCTTCACTTCTTACTAGATATTTTTCTATATAGTTTTCTTCTTGTCATGTATTAAAGAGTATTAAATATTCTTTTTCATTTACTGTTCCTGTTATGTAATATTGATTAAAATTAATTGTTGAAGTTGTTTCATAACTTATTCTTTTTTATGAGCTTGATGATTCTGTTTTTTCATGAGCTATTCTTTTTGATGTACTTATTCTATCATTTATTATTTCTAAATCTTCTTCTATGTCTATATTCTTGTAACTATAATCATTATTATCAATTATTTTTACGAATTGTTCAAACGGACTTTCTATTTGTATTTTATTAATTTTATTTTTTCCTGTCATTTTATGTTTTGTTGTTAATACATATAGATTTTTACATCTTGCTGTAAATATTTTACTTCCTGGGGTTAGTTCTATTCCTGGTATTTTCCAATATAATACTAATGATTTATCTATATTTTTATCTGTTATTGCTACTGAATAATTCGCACTTATTATAAATTAAAATTTTTGGTATATTAAATTTCCTTTTATGACAGTTATTATACTTTTTTCTATAGGTTTTATAATTCTATCATCTGCTAAATATAATTCTATTGGTGTATCTATTCTTTTTCTAAAACATGCTTTTATTAATATCTATGTTCCTCCAAGGTGTACATATTTTATTGGGTCTTTACTTTTTACATCGTTTATTTCTTTATTAATTATTCTTTTTGTTACTAGTGGTATACTAGCTCTTTCTTTTGCATATCTACAGTCTATTACATGTTCCTTTTGGCTTACTACGTAGTATTCTTCCTTTTTTCTACTAAATATATTTTTTATTGTTGATATTTTAAATATTTTTTCTACACTTAAGTCTAACTCTTTTCCTTTTATTTCATCAAATATATTATTATCAAATATTATTTTTTGGTCTGTTCCTTCATTTAAATATTCTTCCTTTGTTATTATTTTTATATCCTCTTCAGTTATTTGGTTTATATCTTCTTCAGTCATTTAATTCATCTA
>NW_025833704.1:0-1380 GCF_002878395.1 Capsicum annuum | reverse complement strand
GTTTTAATATTATATATACTTAAAAGCATAGAAATTATAGATATTAAGAAAATAATATTAGAAAAAGTAATAGACTACGAAATTGAAACTACAAATTATCTAGAACAGTTATACGAAGAAATTTACCCAGAAGAATATTATTCAGATTAAAAAATGTTAGAATATATCAGACAAACTAGAGAAAATCAAGAAAATCTAAATAATGAAATTAATTATAGAAACCGAATTAGACAAATAATGGAAGACTTAAAAGAAAAATTAATATGGATAGAAAAAACTTTAGAAAATTTAGACAAAAGTACATGTGATAGTTTACATAATTTAAAAAACTCACTACGAGGAGAACAACACAAGATAATAAATAACATCGAAAATCTAGAATTAGATATACATTATAGTACAGATAGAATAAATTATTATACAGAAGTTTGTAACTCTGCAATTACTACCGGATAAAATAATTAATGAATATATCTTACGAAAAAAGTAAGTTACTAAAAGATATTGAAACAAAATTTAAAAAATATCCACGCACAAATAAAAATAGACCTAATCAAATCTATTATACCTATTAAGTCCGCGCACCCCCCTATAAATGGTATCAGAGCCCAGTAATTTGGTGATCTACCATATAGAGCTTCATATGGAGTGTTTTGAATGGATGAATGGTGGGAAATGTTGTACCCATATTCAGCCATTGGCAAGCAAGAAAGCTAGTCAGTATGATCCATAGTGCAAAATTATCTCAAATATATTTCCAAACATTTATTGAGGACCTCAGTCTGTCCATCAGATAGAGGGTGATGTGTTATGGAACTGTTCAACTGAACTCTATGCAATGAGATTTCCTGCAAAAATAAACTCAGAAATACTACATCTATGTCACTTTTGATAGAGTCAGGTAGACCATGTAATTTCACAATCATATCTAGGAAGGCCTGGGCCGCATATTGAGCTATATAGGGGTGCTTGAGGGGTATGAAATGACCATATTTACTTAGTCTATGAACAACCACTAAGATGATCTCATAACCCTTGCACTTAGGCAATTCATCTATGCAATCCATACTATTATGGGACCAAACAACTTCAGGGATTGGTAAGGGTTAAAGTAAGCCAAGATAAGCTGCCAAGTCAGCATTACGTTGTTGGAAAATGTCACATCTTTGTACAAACTTCTTTACATTAGATATAATACCCTTTCAGTAGAAAGTGTTAGCAACTGGGGGTAACAATTGGATGGGTAGGATCAAATTTGAGCAGGTCAAAATAGGTCAACCTAACCTGACCCAAATTTATTTGGGTCAAAATGGGTTGGGTTAAAACGGATTGCGTAATAGATTATAACCCAACCTGTCCAATTCTTATCAGATTTTAGTT
>NW_025833703.1:0-1324 GCF_002878395.1 Capsicum annuum | reverse complement strand
CATCAACTAGTAACTTATCTACTAAGTTGATTGATAGTTCTTGAGTCCTCTTCTTTCATCGTCCTACTTTTCTTTCAATCTTTTATCTTTTAAATTCGTTGTTAGTTCTTGACTCAAGTCCGTACATATTTTATTTAAGTTATTTCAAACAAGGATCTATTCCGACCTCAAGCCACAATTGGTACCAAGCTTTCTTATTGGAGTATAAGTGATCTATCAATGCTTGCGACGCCAATTGAGAGATGAACTAAAGGTGGAAACTTTGAGAGCTTGTGAGGTTGATTTCTTAACCTTTAACGTGTTTGTTGTTTTTTTTTCTTTAGTATTCCTTTTATATAGGTAACATGGCATCGGGAGAAGGTAGCCCAAGAGCTTTAGGAGAGATAAACATGGAAAGTTTAATGGCGGCCATAATAAGTGTGAAACAAGATATAAATCAAAGAATGGAAAGCATGGAAAGTTCACTCTCAAGAAGGATGGACACCGTGGAAGTCCGTCTAAACTCCACCAAATCCACTCCTCAAAACTATCATGCTTCCTCTAGTGGACATGCTCTCAACACCTCCACTACTATAAATCCGAAAACACTTCACCAAATGTTCAATCCACCTAGGAAAGTATATGAACCCATCATCCAAGCCACTACTTACCCAAATAACCAAAATCCCTTTCATCCCCTACAACCCCAATTCAATCAAGCCCATCAAAAAACTTTAAAAAACCCTTACCAACTACCTCAAATCGTGGCTTACCCAAATCAACCAATCCAAATTAAGGATGAAGGAGGTGAGAAACCTTATGAAAGAGGTGAAGAGTTTGATTAAGTGGCTCTCTTAGTGAAATTTGTACGAACTAGAAGAGGATCTCACAAGGGAGGTCATAGAGGAGAGGAGAAAGATTTGATCCGATTCCACATGGAAGAGAAAACTTGAGAAACCATCCCCAAGTACAAGAAGATCATCAATGGGATCAAGGAGCTAATATGGGTCGAGACACGGGTCGCAACTCATTCAAGATCACTCTTCCTACCTTTAAAGGAACTAGTGATCCATCTATATACTTTGATTGGGAGAAACATTGCAATAGGGTCTTCCAACTCAATGAGTTAACCGGACACAAGAAAGCTGCCCACGCAATTGCTCAACTTGAAGGGTATGTTTCTACTTGGTGGGAGACAAAAAGAGTGCAAAGAGAAAGAAATAGTAATCCTGACCTTACGGATTGGGATGAATTGAAGGCAATCATAAGAGAGAGATATGTTATGAATTAGTTCAAGTAAGAGCAATTAACAAGGCTCTATAATTTGAGATAGGGAGGTAGAGGT
>NW_025833702.1:0-1348 GCF_002878395.1 Capsicum annuum | reverse complement strand
TTAAGATACCCCAAAACCTTTATAAAATACTTAGACGATTCAAAACAGGAAAATCGTTTAAGTTTCGAAGATTCTAAATAAGTGGTTCTTATTAACATACTAGGAAGGGTTAGGCACCTAAAACATCAGCTAACTTGCGGTTATCCGAACTGTTTGAAAATCATATTTGACTAACCATGAAAAAGTTGATTTTTGAAAAGAAAGCAATTTTAGAAATATTTTGGTGTTTATGCAAAACCAGTATTTTAGGGACTTGACTAAGGATTTAACTAGGTTCGCGAAACACATAAGGCAAACAAGCATAAGGAAAAAGGAAAAGGGGAGAAAGTAAGGGATTTAAGCCATTGAGCCCAAATCAATGAGACTTGTCCTAGTCTAATTGGGCTTTCGCCCATTTCACCTGTCCTAATCTAGTTTTCAAGCCCTTTTGGCTCAAAATTCCCTCCACCTGTATTAAATACAACTTTATTTTCGATGCCAAAATAAATAATTAAAGAAATAAATAAATAAATACAAAAATCATAAATAAATAATGACAACAAATAAATAAATAGGAATGAGGCTCGGGTCTCGTCGTCGCTTCAAGAATGGGACTTTAACCCGTTCTTTTCTTCTTCTGACACCCTTGCACTTGTATTAAGAGATCAACTTTTGAAAATTTTCCTTCGAAGTTTGGCTCGAAAAGAGAGGCCTTGTTGGCCTCTTAGAAATGCAAAGGAAGGGAAGTCCATTCGGACTCCAGATGGGATTTCCATACAAAACAAGAAAAATAAAGAAAAACATTAATACATGACCAATTTAGAAAGAAAAGAAGGAAAATTAAAGCAGGTAAATGTGAAAATTAAATCAAGGAATAAGGAAGTAAACTACATAACCTACAACCATTTAAAGGAAAGAAAGCATAGAACGAGTTAAAGTATGCTCGGTCGCAGGAAAAGAAAAATATAGAAAAGACTAATAAGAAAGAACAAGGGTGCATTCAGATAGTCAAACAGCATACTAAACAAGCGATGTCTCGATGTAAACTTTGTTTGCACCCAAGTGTAAATAACCTATTTAATACCTAAGAGCATAGGAATCAGTTGACAAAATTATGGTACACAAAATGAGTAACTACAAAAAACTTAAATCTTTCCTATGAATACACTCAAAATCCCATAAAATTAGTTGGAAAAATAACAAAAGCGCAGAAATATAGAGCCAAAGAAAGGTAGTTAAAGACAATCAGCTCAAGAAAAGAATAGAAAAGTTTTTCCTTACGTAAGTTGCACCACAATCTGCTTATTTTCCCTTCGTAACAATTAATGAGTTGAGGAATCTTAGCTAATACTAGCAATCCATCACAATA
>NW_025833701.1:0-1752 GCF_002878395.1 Capsicum annuum | reverse complement strand
TATTTATCACTATATTTTGATTTCGATTCGAGTCTTAGGTATAAAATTATTTTTAATAAAAAGTGTGTTATCTTTAACGTTAGACTTCTCAATGTAAATTTGAGAGAAAATGCAATATTTTCATCATGAATTATAAATGAAATTGTTGACACACTTCAATTTAAAGGGGTTCTATTATCCCTACACTAATTAAAATCATATTTTTGGTAACATTAATGACTACGTGGCACTCTGCGTGAATCAATATACTAAAGGTCCACGTAGGCCAACGTATGTGCCATGTAGGCACTTAAGATTGCAAAAAATACGATTTTAGTTAGTTCAGTAGGTAATGGGACCCCTTTAAATTGGGGTGTGTCTTAACAATTTCGTTTATAGTTAATGGTGAAAATAGTGCATTTACTCTAAATTTGAAATAGTCAAATTCTAAAATGAATATGAAACTCAAACGAAATTTGATTGAAGTAAATTATATTTCTATTAGAAGTTATTTTCACGACTGAAACTCATAACCTTCTAATCAATGACAATGTGTTCATCGGTTACTTCAGTTCTTGTCTTTATCAAACATGAAATAAAAAGTATAAAATAGAAAATTGTGAGCAGCTTAAAAGTAAATTACTTCATCAGTTCGTTTTTACTTGTCACTACTTGTCATTTTTGGCATATCAAAAAAAGATAACTATTTTGTTTAATTTTACCCTCAATATTAATTATTTATTTTCCAAAATAATTTTAAGATATAATAGTAAATATCAATTAATAGAGATATTATGATAAAATAGTTATAAGAATAATTATTTTTGTAATGAATATATTAAGTTAATATGTGATAAATAAAAGCGGACAGGAATTAAATAATGAAGGTGAATGTAATGATTTGATTTGAACTTTAAGAAAAGTAAATATGATACTTACAAAACAAACAGAAAATAAAACAAAACAAGATATTAGATTCCTATTTTCATCTACTATCTATATATATATAAAAACAAAACATAATCGAGACAAAATGTCATGTGTCAAGCTATTAAAATAGTTACGTGATAATTTTTAAGACAATATTAAAAAATATTTTAAGACAAAGTTAAAAATATTGTAATAAAAATTTTGAATTGAAATAAGTATTTGAATTTCAATAAATTATCTTTTTACAAAAAAGATTTTTATTATCTTAAAAATAAAAACTAATTAATAATTAAAGAGTTCTAATAGATATAAACTATTTCAAACTTATCTCTTATAAAATTTAAATATTATAAATTATATTTAAATATAATTTATTTATATATTAGGGAAAGATAAAAAAAAAATTAAAATAATAACAACAACAACAATTAATAGTGAGTCTAAACTCTAATAATGAAGAAAAAATAAAGAAATAAATAAAAAGTAAAGGAAAAAATAAATAAAACTTGGGGAACAAACAGAATATTAAAAAATAAAGAAGACTAACAAATTAGTCTTCTTTTATATATATATTGAAATATTTTTTATATTTTTAAATTAAGACTATAAAATGACAAATATTATTTTTAGAGATATAAATTATCTAAAGTAGTAGTCTTTAGATAAAGATAAGTTTGTTGAAAATTAGTTTGTTGAATTAGTCTTAAATTTTTAAATTTTGAATTTCGAATGAATGTTAGGATTCTATTAACTTTTGAATTGAAAACAAATTTTATACTAGATAAAGTTGGATTTGAATTAACTCTTTCTATATAAACTAAATTTTCAATCAAAATTCTCATT
>NW_025833700.1:0-1727 GCF_002878395.1 Capsicum annuum | reverse complement strand
TCCTTCATACCCTAAGAAGTTACCGGGATCGAATGGGAGACGTAACCTAGGGCTTAAGTCTCAGCCACTCTCACTTTCACCTAGGGTGTCATCCTCAAAATTAAGCAAGCCCTTTTTATCACTATTGAAAATATCATGAACTAAAAGAGGGTTGACAAAGGTATTCCATAAGGCAACTTCAAATAAAGGATTCCCATGCATGCACTTACTACTAGTTTCAAAATTTCCACTAGGAATATCCCCAACATAAGAAACACATAAAGATGAAGTAGAAGGCATTTCTAAGCACATATCACCTTCTCTTTCTCAAGAGTTGTCCTCACATACGTACAAACCATCATGGGAAGCCAAAGGACCACAATCAAAATAATCTTCACAAAGATGATCACAACTCGGGTATTCTAAACATTCAAGCAAATCAAGATCTTCTACGCCAGGTTGATCATTTTGCCCACCCTCACAAGTTGTGTGTAATTCACATACCAACGTAGAGTCACCTTTTTTTGACAAGGGTCATCTAGTGTGTCAATACTCTCTTCACTTGGTAATGGAACCTTAGTTAAGTTGTAAGTTCTAGCACTAGATGAACACAAATCATTCTCACGAGGAGAATCAATATCGTCATCTAAAGGATCAACTAGTGCTTGTGTACCTATAATAAGAGTTTGGTCCTCGTGTGACCTAACAATATCAAGAGTATCATAAAATGAAGACTCATGCACTCCTACACTAGGTAAAACCGTAACTACGTTCATATGAATGTAGGGGATAATATTTTTACCTCGTAGCTCACATGAACTATGGTCTTCATCTTGACGTAAGTCTAGATAGCCCACTTGCTCACTTATAACTCCTATATGATCCAACTTTTATTTATCACTTCCCATTGATGGGTAATGGCTTCAAGTTTGGCCAAAATAGCACTTGCAGCCGCGGGTTCCATTGTAATAGCAACTAAAAAAAAGAACAAGTCTACAAAATAAAACACAAGTTAGTTCGAAACAACCTCACCACACTCTCACACACTTGATCATTTCACACTTGAATTCACAAGTGTTGCAAGTCGGCTTGTAGTTCGTGATGAGTCGAGGGGTGAGTCTACTCCTTGGTCAAAATGGATTCTTTGTTTGAAGACTCAAGGAAATAACGTTCGAACTTGAACCAAGAAATTCTATGATTCAAAAACAAGAAAAGCATAAATTAACGCTGACACAAACAAACGGGCACAAAAACTAATCAACAAGCTAGTAATAGATTATTAGATCGTCAATTAGTGTTCAAACCAACAAACGAAACTAAGAAACAATAAAATGAAACTAAAAAATCTAAAAGTTGAACTCAAAATATTGTGTGAACTGTAATTTAGTGATGTGGCAGTTCACTATTGGCCTCGGTTTTGTCAAAATTTTACTCTCCAATTTCAAGTCTAGACCAATCTACAATTTAGAAATGGTGGATTTGGTTAATGGAGGGAAATTTGGTCTTGGTGCTTTATTTTCAAGTTCAAAACAAGACTTGACCTTCTTGGTACTTTCTCCTTGAAACAAGATCCTTAAATCAAGGAAAGTAGGTGAAAAGTGGTTGTCAAGTCTTTTGAGTGATGTGATTAAGTCTTTCACCAAGAATTACTACAACTTAGTCTTTCACCTTTTGTGGATCTAATGTTCACTTTTTGTTTTCACAAAATATGAAAAGGGTGAAGAAGAACAAGAACACAATAACAACAA
>NW_025833699.1:0-1184 GCF_002878395.1 Capsicum annuum | reverse complement strand
CAACAAATGGAGCACAAATCATGTCATATCTATTTGTACGATAAGTACTATAAAAAATCATCACATACCTAAAACCCTCGTAGTGCAATTTAGATATACTATCTCTCCAAAAAAATTGCACAACCTGCCATCTTCATCAACTTGAAAAGAATAGAAGAAGTTTGAGTCCTCTGATTGCAAATGCATAAAATAATTTATCAAAGTTTGAGCATCTCCACTACTAATCATATTTCTCTTATGTGCTTGAACAAAGTTATGAGCATCTTGTTCAATGAATCCTACATTTTCAACTCCACCCGCTTCATTCTGAAGATATCAAACAACTTTTTTGTATGAATACCGGTATCAATCATAGAACTAAGAATATTTTTAGTAGCATTTGTAAGCCTACGACAAGAATGTATGAAATGTTTCAAATTATCTTCTATCATGGGATGAATATGCACATCATTGAATTCACAAACTTCCCATATTCTATTTGAAATTTTGAATTTTATACGAGCCATACAACCACATCTATATTCTAATCTTTGTTGCTTTCTTTTTTGAAAAGGAGAAAGTTTATCCGATTGTCCTTCACAAGAACAAATAAATAAACATCTTGTTGTCTCTCCTTTTACATTATTAGTCTTTCCTCCCTTTTGAACACCAAAACCTCTTGTCACGGCATATGAATTATATGCATTGTATGATTCCTCTTCCAAATTAAATTTCATGACAATCTCAAAAACAAAGTTCTTGCTAGTGTTACAAATATTAGGCTTGTTAACGCTGAAATCTACAATAATAATTTTTAATTGTAAGTATCAAAATTTAATAAATAGATAAACTATAGATAGTATTTATTTATTAGAGATCTCTACACTTAGATTACCTTTTTGGGCAGAGGAGTCTTTGCCTTTGTCACCATGTACATCTTCCATTTTTTGATTTCAAGTACAGTCTGCATAAGACAAAATTTATAAAAATTATTTTTTATGTTGACAGGATCAATTAACAATGAAGATCATTCAATGAATGATACACAAGATATGGATACAATGAAAAGGAAATATTGAGAAGTGAATGACATATGTTAACATTAGATATTTGTATACGAAAATAAGTAATAGCATTACATATGTATATAAAATAAGGTGATTGTAAAAATATAAATAATAATGAGAGAAGGAAATGAAAGAATA
>NW_025833698.1:0-1324 GCF_002878395.1 Capsicum annuum | reverse complement strand
GCAAATTAATATTATTAAAAAATATTAAAATGCTCATTCATCAATCCCCCACTCATTTTAATATTAATAAGAGAGTCTACTAGTTGAAAGAAGACTATCATGCATACAGTAATTTTTACTTCAAATTCCAAGTGGTTTCAGACTTGTACTCTGACTGCTTTGAGGAAATAAAAAGTTACTGCTTACACATAATAATTAAGGTGTTGACATGAGCTTTATAGCCAGAACGTTATGACCTTGTGCTATCCCGATTTTATGAGTGTTTTTGAGAACGAGCCTAATTCTCATAGGAAACGACCTACTTCCACACTCACATAGGTGAAATCTAGCACCCCACTCATAAGAGCTACAGATTTTCATTAAGAGTTTTATAAACTCAGCATCTCAATCATTATAGGCAAATGCACTCACACCATAGGGAGGGATAAAAAACATAGTGCATTTTTTCACAAGAAGTCATCATGTAATTTATTTTTTCCATTGAACCTGGTTATAGGATCTCTAGTCCCCAGGTTGGGTTTTCTCACATATGACTCAAGATTCAATAGGCTTCAATCCCATCCTCTCGATGTGCTCCATACCTTTTTTCTTGCTAAGACCTTAGTCAACGGATCTGCAAGATTATCACAAGATTTGACATGATCAATATTAATGATACCATTTGTCAAATATGATCTCACATTACTGTGTTTTCTCCGTATAAGTCTGAATTTACCGTTGTAATAATGGTTTTGAACTCTACTAATTGCAGCGGTGCTATCACAATGAATTAAAATAGGAGAAATTGATTTTTCAAGATAAGGTATTTGAAATAACAAATCTCTCAACCAATTCGTTTCCTCACTAGCTGAAGTTAAAGCAATTAGTCCAGCCTCCATAATAGAGTTATCAATAATTATTTATTTTTTAGACTTCCAACAAATAGCACCACCACCCAAAGTAAAAACATAACTAATAGTGGATAAGGAATCACCTGATAAAGTATTTTAATCCGCATCACAAAAGCCTTCAAGTACAATAGAATATTTTTTATAGAACAAACCATAATTTTTTGTTCCAATTAAATATTTCATTACTCTCGTTATTGCATGCCAATGTTCATTACCTAGTTTGCTAGTAAACCTGCTAAGTACTCCCACTGCATATGCAATATCAGGCATAGTGCAATCAGTCACATATCTCAAACTTTCAATTATGCTAGCATATTCCTTTTGATTTATAATATTATTTTCACTTTCAACAGGAAACAAGTGAACACTAGAATCAAATGGAGTTACAACATGCTTGCAATCAAGGAAATTATATTTTTCTAATATTTTCTCAA
>NW_025833697.1:0-1204 GCF_002878395.1 Capsicum annuum | reverse complement strand
AGTTCGTGCCAGAGTCTAATCTGTCCCCTAAACAATGATCTCTTGCTTTTTAGAAAGCCAACTATGCCTCCGGGTTGTACAAACATTAATGCTGAGGATGATGAAGTCCGTACCACCCATGGGATGCAGACCTGTAATAGAGCTCATAACCCTGAACCTATTTATACTCCAAAAGTACTTCCTATGCTGACCAGTAATCCTAGAGCTCTCCGAATGGGGGCTAATCGTACTCAGCGTTGTGAAGGAGAGGTGTCTAATGCTGAATTCAGATAGTCTATTCACATGCTTGCAGAACTGGTAACCTTATAGACTCAAAGGTAGGAGGATATGGGTTCGATGTTTGTTACTTTTGAAGTTACTAGAGTGGGCCAATTCACGAGAATGAACCTGCCCAAGATCTCTGGCGCTAAGGTAGAAGAGGACCCGTAGTAGTTCGTAGACGAAATGAAGAATATTTTCAAAGTAATGGATATTGATCAGGTAGAAGGTGTTAATATAGAAGCATACCAAATAAAGGATGTACCAAACCAATAGTATAATGAGTGGGAAGATGAGAAGGGTGACAATACTAAGCCCACATTTTGGGATGAGTTCATGGAAGCGTTTCTTGACTCATTCTTTCCTCTGGAGTTGAAGGAAGATAAAGCAGGGGAGTTCATGAACCTTAAGCAGGGTAAAATAAGTGTTCAGGTGTATACTTTAAAGTTTAATCAGCTGGCTCATTATGCCCCTGAGATGACGAGTAGTAAGAGGGCCTAAATAAGGAAGTTTGCTTTCGGCCTATCAGACGATCTGGTGCTTGAGTGTTAGGGAGCTATGCTGATCAGGGATATGGATTTTTCTAGACTGTCAGACCACATATAGTAAGTTGAGGAGAAGAAGAAGAAGAAGATAGTCGAATCTAGGGAAAAAGATAGGCAGACAAAAAGATCTAGAGCGATAGACCAGGTTCATAGTCAACAGTAGAGCGGCAATTGAGGCGGAAAATGGCAGGTTATCTATGGGCAGTCTTTCTTATATGGGGAAAGAAAATAGGTTGATGGTGAAGGATATTCACCGACTTGCAAATCTAGAAATGCGACTTTTGGATTCCAAGGATGGAGGAGTGGTTGTTCATGAGATAGCTAAATCTTTCCTTTGTACAGAAGTTAAAGAATAGCGGGTTGAGGATCCCATTATGATGCAAATCAAGAAAGATGTGGGT
>NW_025833696.1:0-1795 GCF_002878395.1 Capsicum annuum | reverse complement strand
TTCCCTCTTTGTTTCTTGTTCGATGAGCTTATTTTTGGACAGATTTTCCTCTCATCTCAATCTTTGATTTGGAACTGACGGAGGTGGATTTGGTGGCCTGTAGCTCCTGTTCTTCATTCCCGCATGGTAGCTGTATTTTGGTGTTTTCGCTCCTTTATTTCTCTAGTGTTTGGTGCTGTGGTTTATGTATTGTTGCTTGTTGTTTGGAACTTATTTGGTGGCCATTTTTGAGAATAATATTGTAACTCTTGGTGATTATAGTGGAAGTTTTGGTCCCGTGGTTATTTACTTTTCACACCGAAGGGTTTTCCACGTAAATTTTGGGTCTCTTGTTCTTCATTTTATTCTTGCTATATCGTATTTGTGTGATGATTTATTTTCTTCCATATTATTTTGTTTTTCTTGTATTTTCTTGTCTCCTCTTGGTTCAATTTTAAAGGGAAAGTTTAGATTTGGGTATTTTTTCACTGCTACCCTGTCGAGCATTTTAATTGTGCCCTTGCCTTTCCTAATAAAGTGTTATTAGAGCGTTGGTTATTGATTGTTGATTTAAACGATGGAGGAAAATATGAGCAAGATGGTGTGTTTGAATGGTAGTAACTATGATACGTAGAAAGGTAAGATAAAAGATCTTCGCTTTATCAAGAAAATGCATTTACTTGTGTCTGTGTTTACTAAACCTCAATCTATGACAGATGAGGATTGAAAATTTGAACACTTACATGTTTGTGGATATATCAAACAATGGGTTGAAAATAATGTTAGAAATTATATTGTGAATGAGACACATGCCAGAAGTTTGTGGGAGAAGCTCAAAAAACTTTATGCTTCAAAGACTGGAAATAACAAGTTGTTCCTGCTTAAGCAATTGATGAATATCAGGTATAAGGAGCGCAGTTCTATTTTAGATCATATTAATCATTTTCAGGGTGTCCTTGACCAACTATGAATGGGTGTAAAGTTTGATGAAGAAATTTAGGGACTTTGGCTTCTTAATACTCTGCCAGACCCTTGAGAAACTATTTTAGTTTCTTTGACTAATTCTTCTCTTTGTGGTATTGTCACATGACCACCTTGTACTGTACTATTGAAATACTTGACAAAGATGAGTTCCCTGCATGTGTGCACATTAGGTTTTAGAAAGAGTTTCTTTGAATTGAGTTATTGAAATAGTGGTCCCCAAACATGTGTTTTGAAAATAGAGATTTATGATAGACTAATAATGTGTTTTGGGATTCGTCTATGTATTGATCTTTATTTCAAATATTCTGCGTTCCTTTTCTTATATTATTGAGTAGTCTGTTACTAACCGTTCTGGACTACAAATTGGCTTGCCTACTAGTGGGTCATGGTAGGCGCCATCATGACCTGAAAAGTTGGGTCGTGAAACAAAAGTTGATAAAAACACTCCAATTCTAACTCTGACGCGAGTGGTTTTGAGTGTATACACACATTTTTCTAGGTAGGATTAGAGTGTTTTTTGTTTAACTTTTGTACAGTTAAAAGTCCTACTTGTATATTGGTAAAGTTAAAGATCATAGTTATAATATGGTGTCAAGTTAATGGTCCTATTTAAGAATTATGCCTAATAAGAATATTGTCACAGAAGGAAAGAGACAAGTCACGTCTAACTTGAGTTTTGGTACATCTAGTTTTTATCCTTTGTTGCACAGTACTCTTGTACCTTAGAATAATCAAAAGCAAGGTGCATGCATGTTAGAGCATGTGGAGTTTTGATGATATACATAAGAATGAAACATGTGGTAAAATCTGTTCCATTCAATTTAACCAAGAT
>NW_025833695.1:87522-202776 GCF_002878395.1 Capsicum annuum | reverse complement strand
CTCCCAGACTTAGCTCAGATCATTTCAAAGACAATCCACAACAAAATAATTTCAGTAATATATAAATATACATCGGGAGCCATCATGCTTCCCATCTATCAAAATCAACCACGTTGTGGATTTCTTTTACACTCTAGTTTAAAACAACTTCATTAAGACCAAAAGATCAAATAATTCAAAATATCTCAAATATTCAACATCAACTTGCTTATAACACACACTTTCTCAAAAAAACAAGATTTCTAATGGGGATTCACGATCCAAATATTAAAATCATGATAAATATCGTTCAACATTCATGCTTTATATCTCCACTCATGAAAATTCATCTTCCGAAATCATAAACATCAAGATTTCATAATAATCATCATAAGATATGGGTTCATGCTTCAAATTCGTAAAAATCAAATAAAAATCATACCTTTGTAACGAAAATTACTTTTGGACACAAGAATGAAAGAGAGTTCTTGTTGAAAAACCCCACATACCTTGAATGATAAAATTTAGATCAATACTCATTTTTGAGATGTTAATCGTGCCTTTGAATGATGGTTCTTGGAGTTCTTGAACTAGGAACTTGGAATCTTGAATAAATTTACAGAATTAATTGTGAACTTTGGAGGTTCTTGAAGTTTGATGTAGGAGAATTTGATGAAATATAATATATAATGCTTCTAATAGGATTTAATATAGGGTTTGGATAGATTTTGGGTGAGGGGGAATGACCAAAACGCCCCTAAAAATCAAATAATTCTCGAATCTGTCCTTTGGTGGACTATTTTGATAGTCAGAATTAGATCAACCATAACGTTTTACCCTGATATCCAAATTGGATGAAACCAATTTCATTGGAAAGAGGACTCTCATATCTTTCCGTTGATATATAGTATCTGACCCAGATCATTGTGTACGAGGAGTTATGATCGTTTGAAGTTGACCCAAAAATACGCCAGGCCTCAGTACTTTTTCTTGCACGTTTTACTGTTCACTACTATTCACGATTCAATCAAAATGTTCATAACTCATCGCTCGGGTGTCTATTTTTGATGATCCACATATCGTTGGGAAGATTATTCGATACTCTACGTAATGGTGGGTCATAATATATGACATTTCACATGAAAATTTATAATTCATTCTAGAAGATAGAACCCGACACATTTACACATAAAATTTCAACGAAAAATTTCCCGAGGTATTACATCATCCCTCCTTGAAAACATTCATCCTCGAATAACGCTAGAAATGACAAGATTAGATAGGGAATAGAGTATACAGCTGAAACCATTCATTAGACTCATCACCACATCGTTTCTCACTCTGAATGCAACATAGAATGCATAAATTCAAGAAACTATAGCTGAACACATAATAAATGACAGTTGAATTGCTGCAACTTTTATCAAAAGTGCATGATTTAGGAAAGAACGGTACCTTCAGCTTGATCAGAGTTTGCGGAAAATATGTGCGGGTACTTGGATCGCATATCCGCCTCAGCTTCCCAAGTTGCATCCTCAACAGATTGGTTTCGTCACAACACCTTGACCAAGGGAACTTTTTTGTTCCTTAGTCTTCGGACACTGAAATAAAGAATCTCAACAGAAATCTCATCAAAAGAAAGATTTTCTTGAATGTCAGCACTCACAGAAGAATCCACTATAACAACATCGCTAATATGCTTTCTCTGCATGAAGACATGGAATATTGGATGAACAGAGGACAAATCGAAAGACAACTCGACCTCATAAGCTACCTTACCGACAAGGCTAAGAATTTTGTAAGGACCAACATAATGGGGACTAAGCTTCCCCTTCTTTCCGAATCTCTTCACCCCCCTCATGGGTAAAATTTTCAGATACACTAGGTCACCAACTTCAAACTCAAGGTCTCTCCTTCTAACATCCGCATAAGACTTCTAATGACTCTGCACAGCTTTCAACCTTTCCCTAATCAACTTAACATTTTCCATAGCCTCAAATACCGAATCAAGACCACTCACAGCCGCTTCACCCACCTCGAACCAACCTATGGGTGATCTACACTTCCTCTCATATAAGGCTTCAAACGGAGCCATGCCAATACTAGAGTGAAAACTATTATTGTAAGCAAACTCTATCAACGGTAAGTGATTATCCCAACTTCCATTAAAGTCAAGTGCACAAGCTCTTAACGTATCCTCTAAGGTCTTGATGGTCCGCTCAGCCTGACCATCGGTCTGCGGATGAAAAGCAGAACTCAAAAGCACTTGGGTACCAAGACCCTTCTGAAAAGCTTTCCAAAATTGTGAAGTAAACTGAGTACCCCTATCTGAAATGGTAGACAGGGGAACTCCATGCAGTCTGACTAGCTCTCAGATATACAATCTAGCGTAATCCTCAGCAGTATATGAAGTATGAAAAGGAAAGAAATGAGCAGAGTTAGTCAACCTATCAACCACAATTCAAATGGAATCATGATGGCATCGGGAAGGAGGTAAACCAATCATGAAGTCCATATTTATCTCTTCCCACTTCCAGGTGGGAATACTAAACTCTTGCATCATATCACCAGCTCTTTGGTGTTCAACCTTAACCTGTTGGCATGTTGCACACTTAGCTACAAACTCTGCAATATCTTTCTTTATGCCACTCCACCAATAGATTTCCTGCAAGTCTTGGTACATCTTGGTGGCACCAGGATGAATAGAATATCGCGCCCCGTGCGCTTCAGCCATAATCCTTTGTCTCAGATCATCAACATTCAGGACACACAATCTACCCAGCAATCTTAACACATCATCTCCCTCTTGGGATAAAACCTCTACTTTTTGGTCCTTGACTGACTCCTTCAGTCTGACCAAACTAGCATCTAAGTATTGCTTTTCCTTTACTTCCGAAACCAAGGAGGATTCGGAACTACTCTGAACCCCTATACTACCTTCAGCAAAGTCAAACAACCTAACCCCCAATCTAGCCAAACGATGTACATCACGAGCCAAATCTTTCTTACCTTCTACCACATGCAAAACACTACCCATGGACACTCTACTTAGGGCATCCACCACAACATTGGCCTTGCCCGGATGGTACAACACACTCATATCGTAGTCCTTTAACAATTCTAACCATCGTCTCTGCCTAAGATTCAATTCTCTCTGGGTAAACACATACTGCAGACTCTTATGATCAGTGAAAACATCAACATGGACACCATACAAATAGTGTCTTCAGATTTTCAAAGTAAACACAACAGCAGCCAACTCAAGGTCATGGGTGGGATAATTTTTCTCATGGGGTTTCAACTGTCTAGAAGCATAAGCTATCACCTTACCCTTCTGCATCAATACGCAACCCAACCCAACTCTCGAAGCATCACAGTATACCACGAAACCATCAACACCATCAGGAAAAGTCAAAACATGGGCTGAAGTGAGTCCAGTCTTCAACTCTTGAAAACTCTTCTCACAAGATTTTGACCACAAGAACTTCACTTTCTTTTGGGTCAACCGAGTCATAGGAGACACTATAAAGGAGAAACCCTAAAAAAAATGGTGATAATAGCTAGCTAAACCCAAGAAACTTTGGATATCAGTCAGAGAAGTAGGTCTAGGCCAATTTCTAATAGCTTCGGTCTTTTGGGGATCAACTCTAATACCCTTGAATGAAATGATATGACCTAGAAAAGCAAATGACCTTAGCTAAAACTCAAACTTACTGAATTTGGCAAATAACTTTTGATCTCTAAGGGTTTGCAAGACAGTTCAGAGATAATCAGAATGTTCATCCTCACTACGGGAGTACACCAGTATATCATCGATGAACACTATCACAAACATATCTAGATATGGTCTGAACACTCGCCTCATGAGGTCCATGAAAGCTGCTGGGGCATTAGTTAACCTGAAAGACATAACAACAAACTCAAAATGGCCATAACGAGTTTGGAAAGTAGTTTTTGGGATTTTACACTCCCTAACTTTGAGTTGATGATAGCTGAAATGAAGGTCTATCTTTGAGAAATAACTTGAACCTTGCAATTGGTCAAACAAATCATCTATTCTCGGAAGAAGGTACTTATTTTTGACTGTGACTTTATTCAGTTGGCGGTAATCAATACACATACGCAAAGAGCAATCTTTCTTTCTCACAAACAACACAGGAGCACCCCAAGGAGAAACACTAGGCCTTATGAAACCCTTATCTAGTAGATTTTTGAGTTGTTCTTTCAACTCCTTAAGTTTTGCAGCGGCCATACGATAAGGAGGAATAGAAATGGAATGAGTATCGGGAAGACGATCAATCCTGAACTCTATCTCTCTATTAGGAGGTATCCCTAGGAGATTTTCCAAAAAGACATCAGAAAACTCATTGACAACGTTAACAGACTAGAGAGTTGGAATCTCAGACTTAGTGTCTTTGACGCTAACCAAATGGCAAATACACCCCTTGGAAATAAGTTTTCTAGCTTTGAGGTAAGAGATAAAATGACTCTTGGGTGACACAGAATTTCCAGACCACTCAAACACGGATGCACCCAAAAACTAAAACTTGACCACTCAGGTTCGACAATCAATAGAGGCATAAGAAGAATACAGCCAGTCCATACCCAGAATTACATCAAAATCTACCATGTTTAACATAATCAGATCAGCCAACAAGACTCTATGAAAATGGTAACAGGACAATTTTTATACACTTTCTTGGAAACAATCGAATCACCCACTGGGGTAGAAACTAAGATAGGCTCAGGAATAATCTCAGGACTCATTTCAAAATTCACAGCAATCAAAGGTATAACATATGAGAAACTGGATCCAGGATCGAACAAAGCATACACATCAAACTAAAATATACGAAGCATACCAGTAACAACATCGGGAGAGTCCTCCTATTCCTGGTGGGATGGTGAAGCATAGAATCTATTCTGGCGCTGCCCGCTAGCATTGCTAGAAGAGGCACTCTAAGCTGGGGCTGGGTGAGTTACTAGAACTGGAGCACTAACAGTCTGAGTCTAGGTCTGAGGGCGATAGTCACGACGCCCTTGTCCATCCTGTGGACAATCTCTAACTTTGTGACCCATGTTACCACAACGGAAACAACCCCTCTTCTCACCCCAACACTTACCCGAATGAGCCTTACCACACTTAGGAAATAGGGGACGATTTGGCTTACTGCCAGTACTATACTAGGACTTGGATGCATATGACCTGCTACCTTGCTCCTGCCTACCTCTAGGCACGGGAGCACTAGCAGATGATGGTGCTGGCATAGACGAACGATCCTGATACTAAGGGCGACTCCCTTCCTACGATCTAGTCTGACCCTGTCCATGCTGCTCGGACTTAGCTCTCTTATTCTCTCTCATTCTATCTCTCTCCTTAATCTTGTCTGCCTTAATCTGTTGGGCATGAGTCATCAGCCTAGAAAGATTTATCTCACTATTCAGCATAGCAGACCTACACTCCTTAACCGCATAACTAGATACTTCAATCACAAACTTACTCATACTAGCCCGATTATCAGCCACTAAGTCAGGAGCATACTTGGCCAACTGATTGAACTTTAGAAAGTACTCCATAACAGTCATAGAGCCTATCACAGGTTCATAAAATCTTCCACCTTCGCCTCCCTTATCTCCAAAGGGAAAAAATTAGCCAGGAATGCATCCTGGAACTCTTGCCAAGTTGTAGGGACAGATCCCTCACCTCTACCTTTTCTCCAAGAAACAACCCAGTCATAAGCAAGGTCTTTCAACCTATACGTAGCCAACTCAACACTATGTTCCTCAGATACATGCATCACCTAAGTAATTTTCCACACCTTCTCTAAAAATAACCGTGGATCCCTATCAGACTTGGACCCTTAGAATTCCGGCGGATTCATCCACATGAAGTCACAGATCCTAGCAGCAGCTAAGTCATCTCCCTGCTGCTGTGGAGCTAGGGCTGGGTTGACCTGAACATTTGCAGTAATAACTTGGGCCAGCGCCTGAAAGGCTGCTCAAAATTTAGCATGAGACACATTTTCATTCAATGGGTCCGCGGGTTAAGGTTGCTGACCATCATTATTTCTTCTCGCTCGACGTGGTGGCATATTTTTGAAAGAGGAGAGCACGAATCAATAGCAGAGAGAGACACTTTAAGAACGATAGACTTCTAAAAGAAAGAATCATACTTTATTCTAAAACGCCTTATAGCCTTTTGCTCATAGATGTGGCGCGCTACACACCGATGATCCAGATCTATTTAACGCGGCTTGTCAGACTCTTTAGAATACCTTACAACCTTAGGCTCTGATACCAAGTTTGTAACGCCCTAGAAAACGGGTCTCCGAGTGTCACACGGTGCTTGAGGCTACGAGTAGGCCCAAGCTAACCCTTTGAGCCATTTTCATTCAGTTCAACACAAATCAATGGGGTTTTCATAAATAACCCTCAAATATAAATAGAGTAATCATCATCTAAGAATAAAAGAATTCCAGAAAGATAACAAAATATGACTTATTAGTCAACTCCCAATATCTATACTAGTCTGACAAGCCTCTAAGAAAATCAATAAAACCAGCGAGCTATTGAGACATGCCCCAAGTGACTTATACTCAGTTATCAAATGTAAACAATTCTGTGAAACCAACATCAGACATAACGTCCTCAGAATATGAGGACACACCACAATAAAGGATGTAGAACAACGTGCTCAAAGAATCACTGTCGAACCTGGAACTGAGCACCTGAACCTACATTCTGAGAAAATGCAGCCCACATTTAAAGATTTGGGTCAGTACCATGGAAAAGAACTGAGTATATGGGGGTGTATGTAGTTGTATAAACATCATCATCATAAATATTTATAAGAAATATACAGGATGTATGAAAGACTCACATAGCCCAAAGAAAATCATCATAATCATGAGAGGATGAAATAAGTACAATAACACATGTGAGTCATCATATAATTTGTCAATCACTTTCAGTTCATCAAGAATATCAATTATCATAATGTAAATATCATTTAAATCTTTTGAAAGAATAACTTTCACAATTCCACTTTCAAATTACTTCACCATTCACCATAGACACAAGGAAACACCCACACACTGGGAGATCCTATAACCGACATAAACTATGTAAGCTACAAGGAGTCCAACGTACAACCCACGTTAGGGAGAGCAGTCCTATCCTTTCCATTATAGTAGGACTATCGATATCAAATCCACACAAACTAGTGATCACTATATAAATCAGCCTCGGGCTCACTCCTATGGGGGCATATAGTTCTAGGGAAGTAAGGTCGCTTTATACCTCCCACTCGGTGCTAAAGATTTCTCCTGGACTTAGCTCAGATCATTTCAAAGACAATCCACAATAAAACAATTTCAGTAATATATAAATATACATCGGGAGCCATCATGCTTCCCATCTATCAAAATCAACCATGTTGTGGATTTCTTTCATACTCAAGTTCAAAACAACTCCATTAAGACCAAAAGGTCAAATCATTCAAAATATTTCAAATATTCAACATCAACGTGCTTATAACACGCACTTTCTAAAAAAATAAAATTTCCAATGGGGATTCATGACCCAAATATCTAAATCATGATAAATATCATTCAAGATTCATGCTTTATATCTCCACATATGTAAATTCATCTTTCAACATCATAAACATCAAGATTTCATAATAATCATCATAAGATATGGGTTCATTCTTCAAATTCGTAAAAATCAAATAAAAATTATGCCTTTGTAAAGAAAATTACTTTTGGGCACAAGAGAGAAAGAGAGTTCTTTTTTAAAAACCCCACATACCTTGAATGATGAACTTTAGATCAATACTTGTTTTTGAGATATTAATCGTGCCTTTGAATGATGGTTCTTGGAGTTCTTGAACTAGGAAATTGGAATCATGAATAAATTTGCAGTATTAATGGTGAACTTTGGAGGTTCATGAAGTTGGATGTAGGAGCTTAGGGTTTTCTTTTTGAGGGAATTTGATGAAATATAACATATAATGCTTCTAATGGGCTTTAATATAGGGTTTGGATGGATTTTGGGTGAGGGGGAATGACCAAAACGCCCCTAAAAATCAAACAATTCTTGAATCTGTCCTTTGGTGGACTGTTTTGATAGTCTGAAGTAGATCAACCATAACGTTTTACTTCGATATCCAAATTAGATGAAACCAATTTTATTAGAAAGAGGACTCTCATATCTTTCCGTTGATATATAATATCTTACCCAGATCATTGTTTACGAGGAGTTATGATTATTTGAAGTTCACCAAATATTATGCCAGGACTCAGTACTTTTTCCTGCACGTTTTACTGTTCACTACTATTCACGGTTCTATCGGAATGTTCATAACTCGTCGCTCGGGTGTCCATTTTGGATGATCCACATATCATTTGAAAGATTATTCAATACTATACGCAATGGTGGGTCATAATCTAAAACATTCCACACGGAAAAATTATAAATTTATTTTAGAAAATAGAACCCGATATGTTTATGCACAAAATTTTAACAAAAAATTTCCCGGGGTATTACATTGACAGACCATCACCTCGATCGTTAGGTCATGTCCAGTGATTGAAATCACTATTTTTTGGGTGAAAAAAGGCTTGTCGGTCCGTCATGGACCTGACGGTCTGTCGGGTCGTCTGTCACACCTTCGGCAGCTTGACACCTTTCTTTAAAATGGGCATAACTTTTTACCCCGATATTGAATTAAGGCAAAAGCAGTGGAGTTGGTAAGAGGAATCAAAGACCTTTAATTTTATATATAGTAGGACCTCTAATTATTAATATATAACAATTTATGGCAGATGGAAGTGGACCCAAGTTTAGAGCTCACCAAAACTCAATCGATTGGAAAGCTTTAAACTCATCCTTGAGTTAGGGGACCTCTATGATCTCAATTCACGCTCAACTAGATTCCCACACTAAATTTGAATAGGATTTTATTGGCTTTTAGAACCTTTACACAAAGAAATGATGGTTTACATTCTAGGCCAAAAGTGTGGGGCATTACATTATCTCCCCCATGGGATCATTCATCCCCGAATGATGGGTAAGGACCTGTTGAAGCTCTAAAGGTATGGAATCAGGAACTTAAACTCGCATTGATCATTTTTCCTCACAAGATATTCAAAGGCCTCGAAAGAGCTTTATGATAACCCCTAGTGAATTGCGTAAGCACGAAGCATGAGGTAGTGAAACTTTACATAGGGATGACCTTGCACATGAGTTCTATGAATAATTATCATCACAACACAAGGAATGAGTTTATTTGTTTATCATAGTCCCTATTTACATCAATACTAATCATGAAATAAGATTCCACAGGAGATGGGATTTAGAATCATTTTCCACCTTACAAAATACAACGAATGGACATTAAGTTTAGAGATACTATTCATATATGCCCCAACATTAATCAACATACTTCATCATTTCCAACCTACGATTCTCCCATAACACATCTAACCATAAGAATTTTGTGTCCCGCCATATAATAGTTCTGTTCTGAATCCCAACTCAAAGGAAAGAGGTGGTAACTTAAACTACGAGACCCTGCACTCTACATCATATTAAGAATCACCTCACCCTATCACTATAATCCAACAACCTCAAGTCTTAATTCAAGTAATACTAACAACATGGCACATTGGTTTGTTTTTTCATCAATCATAAAATTTAAGCCTATAATTACTACACCCACTTCATGGATTTCCCAACTAAGACTATCGAATTCAATCATTCTCACAAAGATTTTCAGCACATAACTCCTTCGTAACTATCTCACGTAATAAAAGCTTATCTTCTTCTTTCCCATCCATCTTTAAAAATATCTACTCCCCCACCCATACACTACTATGTTTTCACAACCACCATCATACTGACATATGGAGGGTCATTAAGGGACCCGAGCCTAAACATCATGAATGGATTTAACACTTGTAAGTTCATAGCTTATATTTATTGCACTACTCAAGAAGAGATATAAAGTGAAGATACGATAGAATACACACAGAGTGCTTCAGATATCAAGTGTCTGGATTAGAAGTAAAGGGTTGTTCATTATAACCACAACACAACATGATTTCGTAGGACATACTACGGAGAGAAACAAGGGCACACATATCTCATGATTTGTTTAACATAAGGTCATATTTCATAAAGTCAATGATTGAGACAAAGATTGATACTTGAAGCTATTACTTCTCATTTTCAAAGCTGAGATAGTCATAAGTTCGCACAGCTTTATAGATGTTGCTAATTTTTGCATAAAATAATTCAGTGACATACAAAAACATATTTTCTTAGGACCAGGCATGTTGTGAGACATAGGTTTGGATCATGAGCAATATATCATATGGCTTGGATACTTGGAATATTAGATCACTGAGGGACATTATTACTCCTTGTTTGGATATAGGAACATAACATGAGTTACATAGAGAGCTCAACACTTAGGCATAGGCAAGAGATGAATACATAAGGCATTGGTAGAAGTCCATTCAAATCGAAGTAGGAGGATCTTGATTGAATAGGAATTGATTTAACATGATTCTTACTTGAAACCAGAAAAAAATTTGGGAACTACTTTAATCCATCATCTACCCCTTAGATCAAAGTCACCGTCCTAGACTTGAGAATATAACATCTCTTCAATCTATAACCATAGTTCCTAATACAACAGGGGATATCGATATACACACAAACACAAACTCCCTTCAAGAATTTTTACATAAAGACACTAAATTCTTTCTGGGTCATCCCCCTTTAGGGATACTAGTCATAACATCTTCTAACCCCAAAGTTGCCAACTTATGAATAACATTATTATGGGCATGGACATCCATGCTTCTAAACACTTAACACTCTATCTTGAACTTCTTAGAATACTCGCAATACACCTATAATCACATATCTTACAACTTAACAAAATTTGTAAAAACATACCCATGCCTCAAATTTCCTACCTATATTTCCTCAATTCAACTCTAACGAACACCGTGCAACAACTCACCAGACTTCTCCATACTACAATATCAAGAACACAAACTAGGTATGCAAAACACTTATACACATAAATGCTAAACTTTCCCTTTTTAAGTATACCTTGAAGCACTAACATACTCCTCTCAAGTCCTTGCACAATTTTATAATCTTTTATGACTCAATCAGAAAAAGACCACATTATTTGGATTCTATGCTTTTGTACTTGAATCACCTCAGAAATGAGACATGTCTAAAAATATCAAAGTAAGAAAAGAATTAGGATAGCTATACTTTCATCTGGATGATGCCATATTATGAACTAGAGTATGAAAGAGGAACATTCTGACTCTGTAGTATGAACTAAAACATGAAGAAAAAGAAACATTTCTAAATTCCTTGTAGCCTCCTACTTATAAGTGTGGTGCACTACATATCCTTAAAAAGTACTCTACCCAATGTGATTTTGTAGACACCCTGGGACCATGAGCCATGTTTTGATACCAAGTTTGTTATGACCTAAACCGGGGCCTTGGCCGTAACAGTCATCCCAAACCATGGAGGCCTGGGTGCATCTTTTCTTTTGGGCAATCACAAACACCATTCACATACAATAAAAAGAAATGCAGAAATAAACAGATAAAATCATGGTCATACTCTGAGTTCAATTTAATAATATAGAATGAAATCAATAGATAACTAGACAATATCCATCTAAGTCTATGAAATCACTAATACATCAGAATATAATAACTTGTCTATAACTGGGACAAGGCCACTAGTCGGACCCAAAACTAAAATTCAAAAAAAATACTCTAGAAATAGGAATTCTAAAATAAAGAAGGCTCACCAACTGCACATAATTCTAAAGATTCTACAGTTTGGAGAGACCCTTGCACTGAGCCTCAGACCCTAAATTATAGGGGGTCAATATAAATATACTGGTATGTAAAATAACTCAAAATAGCATGCTTTTAATACAAAATAGATGAGATCATTTCATAAAAACAAAGATCATAATACGTAAGTAAAAATACATGGGCATGCTTTAGTGATCTCCAAAACACTTCTTTGAAACCATGGCTCACTCTTTGTTATTCTTCTGAGGCAGTCGGTACACCCTACAAATCTAAAATTCCACGGATTATGTAGAACCCTCCCTTGACACGGCGACCAAGCCTCCAATTGAAGTAGCCACCACGATTGGAGTGGTGATACCCCCATGTGAGGACACCACTAGAAATTCTCCCATGTGAGATATCCTAAAAATTTTATACATGTAGGATCATATATCATAAATCCCGTATTGGAAACTATGGTTTCCGATGATGAGATTTTGCACTCAAATGCCTTCTTCGGGTAACCTACTAGCTCTCTTAAACCTGAATTTTAGTTCTTTAAGGACAACACATTCATACTTTTCAAAAATACAACACTATCATGTTAAGGGTATGAAATCATTGGTTATCATCATACACTGACTTTCAAGTCAATCAAATCATGTCATATCATGTCTTCGACCCTTTTCACATATTATCATATTCATGAACTCCCTAGGTTTTTAAACATCATATGAGAGAGAGTTATACAATAGACTTTTCACTTGAATATTCACCAAAACATTCTCCTCCCAATTATAAAATCCATAGGTGGTTACCTCATATTTGTAATTACTTAAAATACAAGAAAGATTGGTAATATGGCACAGTGAGCATTTATCATGTGGAAACACATTCCCAACTTATCATAAGCAATATCACTCCATGATCATTAAACATGCACTCACACATTAGTTTTTCGTTTAGAAAGTTCATGCCTTTAAACTACCCATAATAATATAAATCAAAAATATCGTGATAAAAGAGGGGGTATTGGACTTTCTTGCTCTCATTCAAACTTTTCATTGCACCCAAACCATAAATAAATTTTTATATTCAAAATTAACGATAGACAGTTCAAGGGAACATATAATTTCTTCAAAATAACTTCATGATATATACTTTTCAAATAATTCCAAAACCATTATTTATAAATATGATTGGGGATATTTCATGTAATTAAATAATAGAAAAATTATGCCCATGATGTTTATAGATGTAACACATATCTTAGATTATATGATTTGAAAAATGGAACCCAAATCTTGATCCGTTTCTTGAAATCTTGAACTTAAGGATTGATTCTTGATTTTTTGTTCTTGGATGAAACCCTAGTTTGATCCTATTTTTTAGAGTGAAAGAGAATCTTGATGTTGTACAACTGACGAGGATTGATTAATAATAATTTATACAGTAATTAGATCTATAGGGGAGGTTTTCTGAAGAGGAAAAGTACTAAAACACCCCTTTTAAAACATCCTGCCTTCGAAACTTTGAATTTTGCCCGGCAGCTTGGTTGACGGACCGTCAGGAGGGTGAAGGACCATCACCTCAACTATCAGATCATTTCCAGTTACTGAATTCACTATTTTTAGGGTGATGGAAGGCTTAATGGTCTGTCAGGTTGGCCATTACATCTTTGGTAGCTTGACATCTCTCTATAAAATGAGCATAACTTTTTACCCTAATATCGGATTAAGACAAAACCGATGTCATTGGAAAGTGGACTCAAAGATAACTCCTTTGATATATATTAATCCCTCTAATTAATAACATATAAAAAGATATGTACAATGGAAGTTGAACCAAGTTTAGACGCTCATAAAAATTTAATCGATGGGAAAACTTTAAACTCGTCCTTAAGTTAGGGGATCTCTACGATCTCAATTCATGATCAACTAGATTCCCACACTATATAATTGATTAGAACACTAAATTTGAATGGGATTTATTGGCTTTTGGAACCTTTACAATTAGAAATGATGGTTTAGATTCTTGCCTAAAAGTGTGGGGTGTTATAGTTATGCTTCAGAATTAGTGTCTAGAATAAGGGCTAGAATGTGGATGTTCACTTCTAATTTGTATCATGATTTGATCTTAGAAAGCAAGGCCTCCTTATTGATCAAGGATATGGACATCTCTAGCCTTGTCGTGTATGTACGACAAGTAGAACAGAAAAAGAAGAAGCAAGCAAAGATAAGTGAAAGGTAGAATAAGAATTTTTGGTATTTAGATTAGGGTAGAGGTCAATGGAAGAATGGTTGAGATAGTGGAAAATGGTGTAAGAAGAACTGGGGAAATTCTGGTTCCTACTCTACGACTAGTGCTTCTTATCCAAAGTCATCAGGTGATCGTTGTCTTCAAAATAGTATTGGTCATAGGGCACAGGGTGCCCAACCTCAAGTTAGTGTGGCTCAGTTAGCTCCATTATATATCCCTTGTAGATTTTTTGGTCAAGTGCATTGTGGTATTTGTGAAGAGTGGAGGAATAAGTTCTTTAAGTGTGGCTAGATTGGTCACATGTAGAGGGGTTGTCATTCTAGGATTGCTTATTGGGAAAATAATATCTCTGTTTTTACTTCATCAGCTCCTTCACGAAAGGGTTCTACTTTTACATATAGCTCCAGCACTGGTCGGAACCATTTGTACACTCTTACCATTCGCAAGGATTCTAAGGCATCCCCTGATGCTGTTACTGGTATGCTAAAATTTTTCTCTCATAAAGTATATTGTCTACTTGATCCCATGTTTACCCTATCTTATATGACCACTTATGTGGCTATTCATTTTAGTTTTGATCCTAAATATATTCTAGATTCCTTTTTTGTGTCCTCTTTGGTGGGTGACTTTATTGTGGATAAAAGGGTCTATAGGGGTCGTGTGATATCGGTCGATGGTAGGAAGACCTTGGTAGATGTAATAGAGTCGGGAATTTTAGAATTTGATATGATTTTAGGGATGGATTGGTTATATTTATGCTATGTATCTCTTGATTATCAGACCTAAAAGGTTAGTTTCCAATTTATATCTTAGATCCCAAAAATTTATTAGATCCCAAAAATTTATTTTCAAAAGGTGTCTTTATTATGTGGTTTAGGTTAAAGATTCTAACTTAAAGAGTCCTTCCTTACAGTCTGTACCCATGGTTAGTACATTTCCTGAGGTCATCCTTGATGATATTCTTGGTGCTCCTCCCGATACTAAAATTGAAATTTAGATTGATCTTTATCTATACACTCATCCTATCTCTAACCCTCCCTATAGGATAACTTTAGCTGAGTTGAAGAAGATTAAAGAACAGTTGAAATATCTCTTTAATAACGGTTTTATTCAACCTAGTGTGTTTTCGTAGCGTGCTCCTATTATTTTCATGCATAAGAAGGATGGTTTCCTTTGGATGTGCATTGATTACCGCTTGTTAAATAAGCTGATGGTGAAGTTTAAGTACCCTCTTCCTAGGATAGATGACTTATTTGACCAGCTTTAGGGTGCTAAGTACTTCACCAAGATTTATCCCCATTTTGGCTACCATCAACTAATTATCAGGGAGAAAAATATCCTTAAGACTGCCTTTCATACAAATTATAGTTATTTTGAGTTCTTGGTCATGTCTTGCGGGTTGACCAATGCCCCAATGACACTTATAGATATTATAAATTAGGTATTCCATTAGTTTTTTGATTCATTTTAAATTGTGTTTATTAATGATATTTTGGTGTATTCTAAGAGTGAAGAAGATCATGCAGATCACCTCTACCTTATGTTAAAAACCTTGAAAGATTAGCGATTGTATGCAAAGTTCTCTAAGTTTGAGTTTTAGTTAAATATTGTAACCTATCTGGGTCATGTTGTTTCTAGTGAAGAGATCATGGTGGATCCACAAAAAGTTATAGTGGTTAAGAAGTGTCCTAGAACCATGACTCTAATTGATATTTGGAGCTTCTTTAGATTAGCCAATTATTATAGGAGGTTTACGAAAAGCTTCTCTTCTATTATTATCCAATTGATTATGTTGACTTAGAATAAGATGAACTTTTTATGGTTGAATTCTTGTGAGGGTAGCTTTGAGAAGTTAACGGATAAGTAAACTTCAGGTCCTATTTTTACTCTACTCGAGGGTACCGATGGTTTTTTTTTATCACAATACATCCCAAGTGGTACTGGGTTTTGTGTTGATGCAACATAGCAAGGTGGTTGCATATGCTTCTAGATACCTAAAGCTATGTGAGAAGAACTATTCGACTTATGATTTGGAGTTGTTGGCTTTGGTCTTATCTTTAAAGATTTGGTGTAATTATTTGTATGGAGTCTATGTTGACATCTTCTCAGAACATAAAAGTTTGTAGTATGTGTTCACACAAAAGGAGTTGAACCTTAGGTAAAGGAGATAGATTGAGTTTCTTAAAGACTATGACATGAGTCTACATTATCATTTAGGTAAACTTGATGTAGTTTCTGATTCTTTTAATAGATTGTCCATGGAAAGCTTATCTTATGCAAATGAGGAGAAGAAAGGACTGGTGAAGGATATTCATTATTTGGCTAATCTTGAAGTTCTTCTCTTGGACTTTGAGGATGGTGGTCTGATTATGCCAAAGGTGGCAAAGTCATATCTTAGTACTGAGGTGAAGGATAAATATGTCTTGGACCCTATTTTGATAAAGATCAAGGATGATATGGGTTACCAGAGGGTGACAACTTTCGAGGTTTGTGGTGATGGTACTTGAGGTACCAAGGTAGGTTATGTGTTAAATATGTAGATGGGCTACGAGAGAGGATTTTGGTTGAAGCTCATGAGTCGAGGTATATTTTTCATCCTAGTTCAATCAAGATATATCATGACTTGAGAAATTTATTATTGGAATAACTTAAAGAGGGATATGGCCAATATTATGGATAAGTGTTTGGTTTGTCAGCAAGTGAAGGTAGAATATTTAAGGCCTGGTGTGTTGTCTCAACATATTGAATTACCCATGTGGAAATATGAGGTAATTAATATGGATTTTGTTACCGGTCTTTTGTGGTCCTATAATCTATTTGATTTCATTTGGTTCATCTTGGATAGGATGACTAAGTTCGCTCACTTCTTTCTAGTGAAGACTAATTATTCAGTGGAGGATTATGCTAAGCTCTTCATTAAGGATATCATGAAGTTGCATGGTGCTCTAGTTTACATCATATATAGTTGAGATACTAAGTTCTCATCTAACTTCTAGCATTCCTTTCAGAGAAATTTAGGATTTAAGGTAAACCTTAGCACTGCTTTCTACCCTCATATGGATGGTCAAACAAAGAAGATGATACATAGTTTAAAGATATAATGAGGTTTTGTGGGATCAATTTTGGTGGTAGTTGGGTTGACCATTTGTCTCTCATTGAGTTTTCATATAATAATAGCTATCACTTGAATATTGGGATCACTCCATTTGAGGCTTTGTATGGAAGGACGTGTAGGTCTCCTATTGGGTAGTTCGATGTTGGTGAGAATAAGTTTTATGGTCCCAACTTTGTTTACCATGCTATGGAAAGAGTAAAGGTGATTCAGGATAGGATTAACACACCCCAAATTCACCAAAGGTCCTATGCGGATGTAAGGCAAAGGGACTTGGAGTTTGATATGGAAGACTTGGTGTTCTTAAAGGTGTCTCCTATGAAGGGAGTGATGCAGTTAGGAAGGAATAGGAAGCTCAGTCCCTGGTATATTGGTCCCTTTCATATTTTAAGGTGAGTGTGCAAGGTGGCGTATGATTCGGAATTGCCTGTGATTTTGGGTTCTATTCATCCAGTCTTCCATGAGTCAATGTTGAACAAGTGTGTAGGTGATCCTTTCCTTATCATTTCTTTTAATTGTATGGTTGTCTTAGATTCCTTGACCTATAAGGAAGCCTTGATTGAGATTTTGGAATGGCAAATTCATCGGTTGCAAGCAAAGGACATTACTCGGTAAAGGTTCTATGGAGGAACTAAAAGAATAAAGAAGCTACTTGGGAAGCTGAAGAGGACATGAAATCCAAATACCCATTCTTGTTTCCTGCTTTGCATAATCATGCATGAGGTATTTGTAATCCTTAATATCTTTGTTTTTGGTCTTTGCTAAAGGTAAGTTTGGGTGTTGTTTCTGTGGTAAATCATGCTATGGGATACCTCATCTAATCATTCGGGGATGAATGATCCTAAGGAGGGGAGAATGTAACACCCCAGAGTTTTGGTCCTTGAAAATTTCTGGAATTTTATCCTCACAATCTTTATTACGACTCACCTTGCAAGTTGTAGGGTGTCATTA
Source organism: Capsicum annuum (assembly GCF_002878395.1). Lineage (NCBI taxonomy): Eukaryota > Viridiplantae > Streptophyta > Magnoliopsida > Solanales > Solanaceae > Capsicum > Capsicum annuum. The sequence goes on along the minus strand of NW_025833695.1, from coordinate 184,635 downwards.
CAAGTCGTAAGGACCCTAATCGTATACTGACCAAAATGTGTGGCTAAGTTTTCTATTCTGTGTACGAGTGGATCAAAATAGGTTATATAAACTCATAATGAGTGATAGTGTCCCGATCATAGGGAAAATAATGTACTAACCTAGGTTCCTACTGTGACTAAGAGTAGCAAGTTATAAGTCATAAGGACTGGATACGAGTCGTATGGTGTAACTTCTAACCAGACTAGTGTGGGGTGTCCCGGGACACTGTCCAGACTATGATTCGACTAAATGAGTCATAGAGTGACCCTACGAGTCATGTGGTCGCTTGTAGTGATTGGGTATCGGTTTCCAGTCTTCTAATTAAGGGTATCCTAGTAATTTCGCTCTTTCCCCACTAAGACCCCATCATATAAAATCCTCTTTGGGACTTCATTAACATATTATTACTGATCAAAAGACTCTTTCAAACTCTTTAAAATTCGCTTAAGCAAGACACTTAGGGTTTCCAAGAAGTTGTTCATCCAAGGTCTTAAGGGTTGATTTCTATCTGTAAATCTTGGTGTTTTAAGCATGTTACTCTTCCCTAACTCTCAATTTATTGAAAAACATATATTAGAATGGTTTAATTAAATGATTTTGAATATGGGTTTTCCATATAAGTTGAGGGTTTTTGAATGATTGCTATTTATGTGATGTTTCATGTTTACATATGCCTTGTTTATTTTGTAAATAGTGGTTGTGAAATCAATTTTATGTGTGGAAATAGTGAATAAACTATGGGATTGTGATTTCCCTAAATTTTGTGAATATTGACAATTGAATTGGTAATAAACCCAACCCAAATTTTGTGAAAGTGGATTTGAGTATGAGTAAAATTGCATTAAACTATTTTTGGAACAATTGTAAGATATAGAAAGGTTATTGGAAACATGACAATTTGATTTAATGAACAAAGGGAGTCGGTGTCCTCTCCACCTTGTATTAATGAACAAAGGGTATGGTTTTCCTAGGTTAATAGAGTTGTGATGGCTTGTTGATGTTACCTTGCAAATGTAGTTAGTATGACGATACCAACAATGTATGCCTAAATATGTATTATGGTCCAATGAATAAGAATGTGTGATAAATATTTTAATTGGGCTTTAATGAGGGTTATTTAGCTGAGTCATGAAAGTGAAGGCCCCGAGGGACCAATACTGGAAACCACAATTGTCGACGTAGGGGTCTAAATGACCGAGTGGTTTGACTCTCTTTTATTATATGATTGGGAGGTTCGAGCCTCCATATTATATCACATAACTGGGGTTTTAAGACACCTTTGTATGTCGGGAGGTTCGATTCCCTCATGGAGCATATGATATTCTCTAGTTTTTGCGGCTACATACACTAGGGCCCTTTCAGCTGGGGTAGAGCTAGAACCATATAGACTGTGGGTGCCTACTTATGTTATGACGGTTGAGCTACACTATCCAGGATAAAGTTTTAAAGTATATGCTAAGCCTTGTTATCTGCTATCCCTGAGTTTCAGGATAGTGCTCAACCCACTAACCCTCTTCAAATATTATATCCCATGAGATATAGGCACTGGAGATACTTAACTTTTACCACATATTGTTAGGTGGATTATCTTGGTTCATCGTTCATTAGTGGTAAAGTGGTGAACTTCCGTTCTCTAGATGACATGGACATTTCATCAATTTCCTTTTATAGATTAGAATTGAGAGTTCACATTATCATTAACATTGTCATTTTAATTTTTAGGTCGGGGGCATGTCTCGATACGTTATTGATTTTAGTTTTTTTGGAAGTCTTTGTGTATTACTGTGGACTTGCGCGATGCTGGTTAGTTGTTTTTGGTCGGTTACCATTTATTGGTTATAGATATGTCTTAAATTCTATGATATTATCTTATTCTATCTTGTTATATGTTCAAAATTCTGCCACCATTCGGTAGTGCGTGATGTTTTGGCTAGGTGCAAGGGGTGGTCTTTGGTACACGGTGGACTAAAGATACCCGTCATAGCCAGACCCTAGTTTGGGTTGTGATAATAAGTCTGCTCATATCTTTTTAATAAGGACCAACTACTCAGAAGAGGATTATTCTAAGTTGTTCATTGGGAAGATAGTTAAATATGTATGGAGCGTAGGCTTCCATCATTTCATACCAAAGTTTGCAGTTTTCTTCTCACTTCTGTCATTTTTTTTATGAAAGGTTTAGATAGTCTGGTGAACCTTTCCACTACTTTCCACCCTCAAATGGATGGACAAGCAGAGTGTACTATTCAGACTTTAAAGGATATGCTAAGGGCCCGTGTGTTTGATTTTAAAGATGGTTGGGCTGATTATTTTCCTCTTATTGACTTTTTGTAGAATAATATGTATCATTTTAGCATTCAGATGGATCCTTTTAAGGATCTTTTATGGTAGGAGTTGTAGGTCTCATATTGGATGGTTTGAGGTTGGCTAGACTAGGTTATTTTTTCCTAACATGGTTGATGATGCCATAGAGAAGGTGAAAGTGATTAGATAAAGACTTAAAACTGCTCAATGTTTCCAGAAGTCTTCTGCAAATATGAGGCAGAGAGGGTTTGAGTTTGGGGTAAGTGATTGGGTATTCATGAAGATTTTTCCTACGAAAGGAGTTATGAGATTCAGGAAGAAGGGGAAGCTCAGTTCCTATTACATTGGTCCATATTAGATTGTGAGGTAAATTAGGAATGTCACTTATGAGTTGGATTTTTCCAGCAAGTTTGGGTTAAATTCATCCTATTTTTCATGCGTCTATGCTGAAAAATACATGAGTGACCCTTTTTTGATAGTGCTTGTTGAGAATGTTGGTGTTTTGGACTCCTTGTCTTATACGAAAGTCTCGATTGAGATATTGGATCCGCAAGTTCGTATACTCAGAACTAAGGATGTAGCTTTGGTGAATGTAATCTGGAGAAATGAAAGGATGGAGGAAGATATGTGAGCTAAGTAGCCGTTCTTGATTCCAACGATGGATGGAAGTGCTTAGGGTATGAATTTTATTTGCCATACTATCGCGTTTCAAATTTTTCTTTGGATTCTATTTGTATTCTTTCTTTTATCATGCTAAGGGAGCCATAACTCCTCATTTGGGAATGAATGATCCTAATAGGTAGGGGTAATGTGGCACCCCAAGTTCTTGAGCTTTAGACTCTCGAAGAGTTAAGTAATTAAATTAGTTAAGATTTTGAAGTGATGTCAAAAATGTCATTGATATTGGTTTAGGGCACGAGTTGTGATGTCACATAACATGTCATTGGGAGGACTCATTACCCAAGCAGTAAGTAGGACCAGGTTTTGGTCCCTTAACAATAAGTCCAAGGTATGACTTAGTAGGAGGCATAGAGAGTCGTTATGGGTGACTCATTGTAATAGCAATGAGGGACCTGATGTTTGATCCTCAGGTAATGACTTAGGCTACTGTAATGACCCTTCAGGTTATTTTCTATGTTTCCATTTATTTCCTTCATGTGAGCTCTTAATAGCTTCCTCAAGTCATTTATGACTTGTTGGAACTAATATTTCGGTCACCTAGCATTTCATTTGTTTTTTAGAACCATTTCCCTATTTAGAAGTCTTTATTTCTTCCAAATATCCACTGAGCAAAAGCTTCAGTAATATGACCTCGGAGGGAAAATTTGACTTTGCCAACGCTTCTAAAATGTCAAAATTAGTATGGTTACATATATCATTTGCTCATATTGGACTCCGGATGCATCCCCAGGCATTGGCCGAAACTTAGAATCAAATTCCAAGTTTTAGCTACCTTTTTATATGACTGGAGATATCTCAATCACGGTGGAGTAAGTGCGGTCATGATGGTCGTGATCGCGGAAAGCATATGTACATAATTGCTGCTCCTTAACGCTTGGGCAAGATGTATTTAAATGCTCACTTAGCTGAGAATTGGCCATTCCTTCATTGTTTTCAGCCTCTAAACCACTAATAGAGAGAGTAGTCTTTAAAGTGTGTGTTTGGTGTTGATTGTAAACTAGAAGATTTTGTAATTTTGTGATTAAAATCAAATCTAAGGTAAGATTCCTTCAAGTTGGGTGCTGATTTATTAATTATGAGACCCAAAACCCCAAATGGCTTGAGGCTTGATTTTAGCCACAATTATGGTTGTTTTGCACCAATTTATTGATGGTTATAACTCCCTAGTGGTATTTGATCAATGGGTTGGTCTGATAAACTCATTTTCAGTATGTAGGACCCACTTAGAGGTTTTTGGTGTCATTTTGGACCCAAAGAACAAGTGTAATAAGGGTGTTGTTATTTTCATAATAATGCAATAGATTATATTATTGATAGCTTGACTCATAGAAGAAGCTTAGAGGAAAGGGAAAAGAAAGATTGTTGGTTCGTGAGCTATATTGGATCTGATGTAGGCTAGGCTTACTAATAGTTAGATTGAGCTTTATTTTGGTATGGCTTTGATATCTTGCTAAGATTAGGCAGAGACTTAGATACTGAAATAGTAGGAGGCAATATTTGGGACTAGTTGAATCTTTTAGGCCTTTGAACACATGAAGTTTGATACTTGACCCATAGTCTTGTACCTTGGTTAGTTGGGCTTGTCATCTCATGAATAGCATGAGCATACTCTAGTTGCACTAGTTAGATGGTAGTGACCTTGTTCACTTGCCTTAAGAGTAAGTTAACCTAGATATGCCTGGAGGTGAGATTGTCCATAGATGCTTTAGATGACTTAAGAGTAATACTTGAGGAAGAATGGTTCTATAGAACTAGTGTTATTAATAATCCTTTGAGATGATATAGATAACCTAGTCTAATTCCAGGTAGAAGTTAGGCTCAAAGAAGATAATATGGGATACTAAAATCAGAACTTGACCTGCTTTAATCTTGAACAATGTAATTTCATTAGAGACTTAGATATGATTTGAATACCTAGAATATGACTTGGGTGGTATGATGGCTAAACTCGGTGAATGGTTCATTCATGGTGTTGATCTTGGGGATGATGTGCATACTTGATTGCTTACCTTATTGCCACTACTTTTAATAGCAATAGAAGGCCTTGTGAATTGATCCTATGACTATGCTGTCACTTGAATTATTGGCTTTTTTTATGTACACCTTAGATTATGCTATTATTCATATAATGATCAAGCCTAGTGACTAAACTTATGCTTGTGCCAAAGAATCCCCCTTGTACTAGTATTGTGAAGCATGCCTAATAAAAGAGATTCTACAAAGTACAACCATGGCTTGTTGTTGACCATGTTGCTAATCATGTTAAGTCCAGTAATGTGTGGAATGCTTATGACATATGTATACATATGCTTATTCACCCACTAATATGTTGCATTGATAATGAATGGTGAAGAGCGATGATATGTCTTTTCTTACTTCTTTCGCACTCCATTCTTCATTAGACTTGCATTTGTTATGAATTAGTCTCTCTCTATATATATATATGTCATCATATTGGTGTCATGTTGGATATATTGATGATGTGTTGATGCCAGGCAAGGCCGGAAGATATATTGATGATATGTTGATGCCCGTCAAGGCCGGAGGATATATTGATAATATGTTGATACACAACAAGGTCGGAGGATACATTGATGATATGTTGATGTCCAGCAAGGTCGGAGGATACATTGATAATATATTGATGCCTGGCAAGGACAGAGCATATATTGATGATATGTTGATGCCCAACAAAGCTAGAGGATATATTAATGTTATTATGATGCCCGGTAAATCTGAAAGAGATATTGATGTTATGGTGATGTTTTAATTGGTAAGCATATATAAATACATGTGAATTTGTGTGGTTAGGCCCTCGCATGACTACACCCATATCTGCATTAGGGATAGTTTCCTATAATTATCTACCATTAATCATGTGTCAAGTGGCATGGCTCTTGTTAGTACTAATTAGTGAGTAGAAGTAGAATATACCGAATAATGAGTTAAGATTAATTGGTAAGTGTAATAAAGTGTGGTATTAAGGGTTCACCTAGTGGATACATTTGGCTTAAATAAATGGACAAATTATGGACTTTTACCTAGTAAAGTGAGTTAGGTGATGATTAGTTGTCTATATAAAGTGGTTATATGACTTGATAGATAGAAGACTAGAATGCTATTTAGTGGACCTTGTTTAGTTAAAATGTGGTATCTAGTAACTATGGTTGTAAAATGGCATAGTTTCCTAAATGGCTACATGACTATGTTTATGATTACCTTGGTGTATGATAATTCAATTGTGGTAATTGATGATGATCATGAATCTTTGTAAATTACCTTTGATGGAAATTGTGGAAATCGTGTTTATGAAAGGTTATAAACCTCGATATTGAGGAGTTGGTTACATGTGTGATTACTTAATGGTTTGATCCTTTCATATACTCTCCAGTGGTATAGAATGCCAAGATGAGTTCTTTACTTTACTGTTCCTTATGTGTACTTCCCGGTGGTACGGAATGCCATGCTGAGTTCTTTTACTTATGCTTTAATAGATGTTGTATATCTTCTTGGACTCATTTCGATTGTGGTTGTGTTAGTGATACTTTACGTTTTGGGTCATCTACTTTTGTATAAATATATATAATGTTATAGGCGTATGATGAATGGATGTGTCATAGATTTGTTCTAGTTTGATTGTTAACTATATACAGTGATGATCAAGATGATTCAGGTTCGATTTTGTACCTTGACTTAGAGATATCATCTTGTTTTATACCATTTTTATATCATAATTCAGCTCAGTTGGCTGATGATGTCTACTGAGTACCCGTTGTTTTGGTACTCATACTACACTTCTGTACCTTTTTGGTGCAGACCCGAGGACTAGTTGTCGCTGCTGAGTCGGGATCATACAGTGTCGATCTTTCGAAGATAGGGTAAGCTCTTGGAGTTTTGAGTCCCCCGTTTCCCTCCTATCTTTATTCAGATTTTTATATTCAGCATGGATATATAAGACTATTTAGACTTAGAGTTGTAATTCCTGCTATAGAACTGAGATGCTCTTGTACTAATATTAACAGGTTGTGGGGATTGGTTTCCGTAGTTGCTTATCTATTATGGAACATTGTTGTTTATGAATGTGTTCTTCTATTGTGTCCTTTATTAGGTTTTTCTACCGAAGCAACCCATTGCCTTAGCTCCGGGTTGCGGCGTTGGCTTACCTACTGGTGGGTTTAGTAGGTGTCATCACAAGTTTAGAATTAGGTCGTGACAGTCACGACACCTAGTCTGGACTAACAAGTCGTTACCCAAGTAGTGACAACTGTACTTAGTATTTTCCTGCACATTTTAATTGGGGTCGTTTTGGTTTTTTCCTTCCTTTTAAGCTATTTCCGCGACATAAAAACACTCAACTGACACCTCTAACATCAGTTATCAAAATAAAAAATTTACTCTTTTCCTCTTTAACTTTCAAGGAAAGAGAATACTACGGTTTCACAAAGGATTCAATATCCAAGTTCCAAACTTTGAATCACTTTCAATGTTTTGTGTATTTCAAGCATGCCTCTCATCCTTAAACTTGCATGTTTTTCATGACCCGAACTAAGGCCTGGCCATGATGGGTATCTAAAGTCCACCAAGGACAGAAGAGCACTCCTTAGCCTATTCCAACATATATATATGTGTGTATATATATATATATATATATATATATGTATGTATATATATATAACAAGGTAAGAAAGATAAACCAAAAAGTCTATATCAGATCAATATCAGAAAACCATCCACAATACGAAAACTAAAACCGGATGACAACCATAATTCCCATATCCACAATAATCCAACAAAGCCTTTAACGAAACTGAATAATAGTAAAAGGTCGGGACATGCCCCCGACCATAGCCAAAACCAATCTAAAATAAAGTCCAACACAAGGGAAACAAATGAATGAAATAAAGCCTTTCAAAAGATGGAAGCTCACCACTTCAAGTTAACTCTAGAAATAACCATGAACACTTGATCACTAAGCAGGAAATGTAGAAGTATTGCCAGTTCCTGCATCACGTGGGGATACAGAATCTGAAGACGGTTAGCAGTTGGAGCACTAGCATGTAACTCAGGGATAAAAGATAAAATAATGTCATAATCCTCAATATGAAAAAAAACCCAGTAAAACCCAAGGTATAATATCATATATATACATATATATATCATATGTCGAAAAAGGGAACAAGGCTTAGCATGAGAGTAAAATCTTAACCTGGACTATGTATCTTTGTCGTCCTAAAGGCAACCACGGGCTAAAAGTGTTTAGCTCCCCCTGCTGAAAGTGCCCCAGTGCATGTAAATCACACATACCAAAGAAAATAAGAGAAGGTTAATGCCATCACCAAAATATAAAGTGTGTTTCATACACACAGTCATCATGGCCAAACCTCACGTCGACAAACATACGTTTGAAGTTTTTGTCCCCTCGGGACCTCCACCTTTCACGACTTTGTTACACAACCCCATTTAAGCCCATATTAAAACCATTTATAAATTCTCAACCTTTTATAAAGGATTATTTCAATTTGGAATTTCTTATTGGTATCGTCATACCAAAATTAGAGCTTGCAAGTCTATCCCTTTATACCATATGAAACCATTAAACCAAATTCAACTCCAATGTTTCCAATTTAACCAAAATAGTGGCCAACAAGGCCTTTCCAAAACCATTTAAAACCAAACCAAATTGAGTCACACTCCATTTACCATTTATTCAATGTAATGATTCCAAGAATAGTCAAACTATGTTAAAAAAATCATATTTATTGTCAATTTCACAAACAGGTTTGAGGGTACATAATTTCCCACATCATATATCAAGGCAAAATCATAAAAATAGGGATTAACCATAACCCTTAGTTTAATTAACATTCTCATGCATCCCACAATGTTCAAAATCATTAAAAAGGAATAATTATGTCCTAATAAGCCAGAGAAAAACATTTACATCAATCACATTCACAACCCTCAACCCATAGTTCAAAACCCATTATCAAAACCATGAATAATAACCAATTTATGCCATTAATAAATACAACTATAGGTAAAGAGATACATGCCTTAATTACAATGAATTTTGAAGAAAACAACACCTTTAGGACCCTAGATAATTACCTCTTTGAACCCTAGCCTTGAGTTGAAAAGGAAAATTTGGGAGAGGTCATTTTAGAGTGAATAATGACCTTTGTAAGTTGAAAAACTGATGAGAATTTGTCTTTATATGTTTAAAACTTTTATATAGGTGAAAAAAACTAACTACCCCTCTTCCCCTTTTAATTAAACAAAAAGGCCCAAAAATGACACAGGTCTGTGGCACTGACCTCATCACGGAGGCTGCCATTTGTGTTGCGAACACCTAGCCTCTGTGACGCGGGGCTATCATAGAGGCTCACTGCCTTCGTGACCCAAACTTTCCTCGAACCCCGTCCAAAAATTCCAAATTTCTTCTGGGTTACCCATTTAACATCCCTGAGCATAATTTGAGTTAAAAAACAATATTTCATTCACCGGAAAGCCAAAAATTAAATGCTTGATATTTTGAGGAGTTACATTATCCCCCTTAGGATCATTCATCCCAAAATGATGAACTATGGCATTTTTCTCATGGGAATGATAACAACACACAAGAATCCAAAAGAAAAACTCAAATTATAACAAAGAGCAACAAAATTCATACCTCAATCTTTTTCATCCATCGCATGGAAAAGAAATGGATACTTAGCCTTCATATCCTCTTTCGCCTCCCTAATGGCTTCTTCCACTTTATGGTTCCTTCAAAGAAACTTTACCAATGATACATCTTTAGTCCGTAATCTATGAACTTTTCTATCCAAGATCTCCAACGGGACCTCTTCGTAAGACAGGAAATCTTAGACAACAACATTCTCAATAGGCACCACTAAGGAAAGATCACCCACACATTTCCTCAACATAGACTCAAGAAACACAGGGTGTATAGAACCCAAACTCGTAGGCAATTCCAATTCATAGACAACACCTCCCACTCTCTTTAAAATCAGATAAGGACTAATGTAATGGGACTGTGCTTCCCTTTTTTTCCAAAATGAATCACTCCCTTCATGGGAGACACCTTCAAAAACATAAAATTATCCATATCGAACTACAACTCTCTTTGTCTTACGAGACATAGGACTTTTGGTGATTTTGGGCATTCTTAAGCGTAACCCAAATCACCTTTTTCTTTTCCATAGCTTGATGAACTAAATTAGGATTGAACAACCTCGCCTCACTAATTTTGAACCACACAATGAGGGATCTACACCTCTTTCCATACAAAGCCTCAAACAATGCCATACCAACGCTAGAGTGGTAGCTATTATTGTATGCAAAGTCCATAAGAGGTAAATGGTCAACCCAACAACCACCGAAGACAATTACAGAGGCTCAAAGTATATCCTCTAAAGTATGAATGGTCCTTTCTGCTAGTCCATCCATCTATGGGTGGAAAGCAGTACAAAGGGTAACTTTAGTCCCCAAACCTCGCTGAAATGACCACCAAAAATGAGATGAGAACTGAGTACCACAATCCAAAATAATGGAAACAGGCATACCAAGAGACTTTATGACTTCCTGAATATAAAACCATGCATAATCCTTTGTAGAATAATTAGTCCTCACCGACAAAAAGTGAGCAGACTTAGTCATCCTATCCACTATGTCCCAAATAGAATCAAACTGGTTCCAAGAATGTGGAAGACCGGTAAAAAAATCCATATTTGTTACTTCCCATTTCCATACAGGCAACTCAATTTCTTGGGACAACCCACCAGGCCTCAAGTGTTCCACTTTTACTTGTTGACACACTATACACTTTGCGACAAAATTAGCTACATCTCTTTTCATGTTATTCCACAAATAATTCTCCTTAAGGTCATGATACATCTTCATTATACTAGGATGAATCGAATAACGTGACTCATGAGCTTTGGCAAAAATTCTACCTCACAGCCCATCTACATCGGGAACATACAACCTCTCTTGGTGCCTCAAGGTACCATCACCCCCAATCTGGAAATCTATTACCTTTTGCCTACCCATATCACCCTTTATTTGCATCAAGATAATATCAAACACTTGTTTCTACTTTACCTTAGCACCAAGTGATGACCTCGCCACCTCTTGCACGAAAACACCATCATCCTCAGAAGCTAAGAGATGAACAAGATTATTCAAATGATGAATATCCTTTACTAAGTCTCATTTCTTCTTCTCTATGTGAGATAAGATCCCCATTTATAACCTGCTAAGAGCATCAGCAACCACATTAGCCTTACCTGGATGATAGTGTAGACTTGTGTCGTAGTCTCTGAGAACCTAAAGCCATCTTCTCTACCTGAGATTCAAATCTTTTAGTATGAAAACAAAATACAGGCTCTTATGATCTGAAAAGATGTCAACATGAACTCCATATAGATAACGTCGCCAAATATTCTATGTGAACACCACAACAACAATTCCAAATCACGAGTCAGATAATTCTTCTCATGACTTTTAACTGCCCAAAATCATACATTACCACCTTTCCATGGTGCATCAAAGGAAACCAAGTCCCATACGGGACACATCATAATATACAAAAAAACCATCAATACCCTCGGACAATTTCAAAACTAGAGCAGAAGTCAATTTGTCTTTCATCTTCTCAAAACTTCTTCCACAAGCATTGAACTAGAGAAACTTTACCTTTTTCTGAGTCAACCTAGTAAATGGTGCAACAATTGATGAAAAGCTCTCTACAAACCTCCTATAATAACCCGCTAAACACAAGAAACTCCTAATATCATTTAGAGTTGTGGGTCTAGGTAACTTCTTAAGCACCACAACCTTCTGTGGATCCACCATGATCCTTTGAATAGAGACAACATGACCCAAAAAAGTAATAACATTAAACCAGAACTCACACATAGAAACTTAGCATATAATTATTGATCCTTTATGGTCTGAAACACAACATGGCGGTGATTGCCATGATCGACCTCCTTCTTTAAGTATACAATAATGTTATCAAAATTCACAATCACGAACAAATCTAAAAACTGATGAAATACCCAGCTCATGAGATCCATAAATTCCACTGGGGCATTAGTCAATCCAAAAGACATAATCAAGAACTTAAAATATCCATACCACGAACAGAAGGTCGTCTTAGGGATATCCTCCTCCCTAATGATGATAAACCAAATGAAGGTCAATTTTAGAGAAACACTTAGCATCATAAAGCTAGTCAAATAAATCATTAATCCTAGGAAGATGGTACTTATTCCTCATGCTTACCTTGTTCAACTGACAGTAATCAATACATATCCAAAAAGAACCATCTTTCTTATGCATGAAGAGAATTGGATCACCCTACGGGGACACACTTGGGTAGATAAAACCCTTGTCAAAAAGATCCTTCGAATGCTACTTAAGTCCATTCAACTCACATAGGGCCATTTTATAAGGAGGGATAGAGATAGTAGGAGGGTCCAAAATAATATCAATCCTAAAATCAATTTTCCTATTAAGAGGAACACCAGGAAGATCATCAGGGAAAACCTATGGAAATTCACTAACCATGGGCACAGATTTTAAAGGAAGACCCTCCAAGTTAGAATCTTTAACCCAATCAAATGATACAGAAACCCCTTGGAAATTAGTTTTAGGGCCTTAAGATACAATATGAACCTTTTCTTCAGTTCTAGGGAACTCCCCTCCCACTAAAAAATTCACTCATTAGGAAATTTAATGATGGCCTTACGGGTCGAACAGTCTAAAGAGGCATAACACGAGTGCAACAAATCCATCCCCAGAATAATATCAAAATCTAACATATCTAATTCAAAAAAATCCACCAAGGCTTCCCTACTATTAATAGATAAAATAAAAACCTTATAGACCATCTTAGCAACCACCGAGTCACCCATTATGGGTAAAAAAAAAGGGTACAAACTATACTTGTGACCGAAACAAAAATACACAGCCACAAATGAGCTCACATAAGATAAAGTAGACCTTGAGTCAAGAGAATAGTACACATAACAAGAGCAGAGGTTTAACATACCAGTAATGACATTGGGGGATACCTCAAACTCCTGATAGATAGTTAGAGCATACAAGTGATTCTGACATATGTCGATACTAGAAGTGGTACCCTTTGGTGCAAGAGCTGATGACGTAGCAATAGGAACCTTATTGGCCTCAAAATCAACCTTTCCCCTGGTCAATCCCTCAATATATTACCCAGGTGGCCATAATTGAAATATCAATTCTTTCTCTCATGATAGAAACCATGATGCAACCAATCGTACAGTTTACAGAGAGTATATGATAGAGCAGATTGGGCCCTACATGCTTGATATTAGGCATAGAGCAGACTGGGCCCTACATGCTTGATATTAGGCACCTTGTACCATATAACCATCACCACTCTGAAAATGGTAATCTCCAAACTACTTTCGATAAGGAGCACTAGCCGTTAAATATAAACCCAAGTTGCCCCACCTCTTGTTAGACCATTTCCCACTATCACTTCCACTCTGTTGTTGATCTTCACCCTAATTAAAATATTGAAATTTTTTACTATGCCTCTCCACAACATCTTCTTGCTTCTTTCTTTCCTCCTCAACCTACTGCATAAACACCATAAGTCCAGAGATGTCCATATCCTTGTTCAATAAGGCATCCTTACACTCTAAAATCAACTCATGAGATAAACTGAAAGCAATTTCCTCATTATAACCCTCATGCTAGACACTAGATAAGGAGCATATCACGACAATTAAAGAAACTTCAAGGCATACTCCTTTACTGTCATCCCTCCTTACTTCAAATTCATAAATTCCTCAGTTTTTGCTTCCCTTAACTCCGAACGAAAGAAGCAATCAAGAAAGGAACTAGAGAAGTCATCCCATAAAGTAGACTCAGCATCATTACCCCTAATCCACTCCTTCTCCTCATAGTATTAGTATGCTACATCCTTCAATAGATAAGAGAGAATTGCGCACCCTCTACTTAAGTAACATGCATAACCCAAAAGATCTTCTCCATTGCATCTATAAAACTTTGAGGATCTTCCTAAACCTTAGTACGTATGAAAGTCGGAGGGCTTAATCTTATAAATTGTCCAACTTTGTGGCCTATGAAGAACTCACAACAATACCAGCAGAACACATCTGACGTGAATGAGATGTGACCAACTAAATTAACAGATGAATGGACTGGCAAAACTCAGTATTAATGATATCTTTTCGAGGTAGTTGAATATGAGTGCCATCGACTGGGAAAGAATTAGTGAAGATAGGTGGAACTCCATGTGGACAATCAAAAGCAGCGACCCTAGATTGGGTTTATACCCCATAAGTTGGATGAGATCTACCAAAATTATCCTCGATAGGGACATATGAATTTCTATGAGCTTCAGATCATCTGACAGGCATGATTTGAAAGGAAAAAAAAGGGAAGTTAGAGGAATCCAAGACCTTAGACTCTATAGACGAAAAATAAGATAAACAAGAAAGGGAAACATTCCTAAATGCCTCATAGCCTCTCTTTTTATAAGTGTGACATGCTACATACACATAAAAGAGTCTCTAATTGACACGACATTGTGGAACCCCATGTCACCAAAACCTAGGCTCTAATACCAACTTTGTCACGACCCAAACCATGACCTAGCTATAACAGGTGTCCCAAGTCATGAGGATCGAAGGCCACCCCCTTAGCTATTTCTAATGTATCCAATATATATAGGAAAGATAAATGCAAAAGTTTAACCATATCCAAAATATTCCAACAAAACCTCTAACCAAATCGCATACGAGTAAAATATCGGGACATGCCCTTGACCATAGCCAAAACTAATCTAAAATAAAGTCCAAGACAAGGGATACAAAAACATAAAATGAAGCCTTTCAAAAGATAGAAGCACACCACTTCAAGTCAACTCTTGATGAAACAATAAGCACCTGATCACTTAACAGAAAAAGTAGAAGTATGGCCAATTACTGTATCACGTGAGGTTATAGCATCTGAAGATGGTTAGCGGTTGGAGCACAATCATTTAACTCAGGGATAAAATATAAAATAATTCCATAATCCATAATATGAAGAAAAATCCAGTAAAACCCAATGCACAATACATATGCAATATATATTTATGTATATATATGTATCACATGTCGGGAAAGAGAACAGGGCTTAGCATGAGAGTAAAACCTTAACCTGGACTATTTAACTTTGCCGTCCTAATGGTATGCATGGGCTATATGGTTTTAACTCTACATGATGAAAGGTCCCTAATGCATGTTAGCCGCATATACCGGAGAAAACCCGAGAAGGTTAATTTCATCCCCAAAATATAAAGTGTGTCTTTTGCACATGGTCACCATAAACAAACCTCACATCAGCAAACATGAGTTTCAGTTTTGATCCCTCGGGACCTCTACCTTCCATGAATTTGCTACACAACCCTCTTTAATCCCATATTAAAACCATTTACATAATCCCAACCATTTATCAAGGAGTCTTTTAATTAGTCATTTCCCATTGGTATCGTTATACAAAAATTAGAGCTTGAAAGTCTAACCCTTTATACCCTGAAAAACCATTAAATCAAATTCGACTCCAAAGTTTCCAATTTAACAAAAACTGTGGCCACCAAGGACTTTCTAAAACTATTTAAAACCAAACCAAACTGATTCACCTTCCATTTATCATTTATGGAATGCAACGATTCCAACAAAACTTAAACTATGTGAAAAAATCGTACTCATTGTACATTTCACAAACAAGTTTAGGGCACCTGATTTCCAAAACCATATATCAAGGCAAAATTATCAAATTGGGGATTCACCATAACCACTTAGTTTACTTATCATTCCCATGCATCCCACAATGTTCAAAATCATAAATCAAGAATAATTATTGTCTAATAAGCCATAGAAAAACATTTAAACTAATCACATTCACAACCCTCAACCTATAGTTCAAAATCCATTATCGAAACCATGAATAATAACTAATTTCATGCCATTAATATAATACAAGTATACAGAAAGAGATATGTGCATTAATTGCCAAGAATTTTAAATAAAACCATACTAATAGGATCCTAGATGATCACCTCCTTGAACCCTAGCCTTAAGTTAAAAAAAAATTTATAAAGGGCTTTTAGAGTAAGTAATGACCTTCATATGTTGAGAAAATGATGAGGAATTGTCCTTATATGTTTAAAAGTCCTGTGTAGGTGAAAAAAACTTCACTACCCCTCTTCCCCTTTTTAATTAAAAAAACAACCCAAAAATGATACAGGTCCATGGAACGATCCTCATTGCGGAGGCTATCCTCTATGCTGCGGACTCTATCACCGATACCTAGCCTCCGTGACGTAGGGCTATCATAGAGGCTCACTGCCTCGGTGACTCAAACTTTCCCCAAAACCCATCAAAAAATTTTGAGATTCTTTTGGGTTACCCTTTAAACATCCCCGAACATAATTTAAGTCAAAAATCGACATTTCATGCACGGGAAAGCAAAAAATGAAATGCCCCAAATTTTGAGGGTGTTATATTATACCCCCTTTGGATCTTTCATCCCCAAATGATGAACTAAGGCATATATTTTTACAAGAATGATAATATCACTCAAGAATCCAAAAGATAAACTTGGATAGTAATAAAGAAGAACGAAATTCATACCTTAAGTTTCTTTATCCGTCGCATGGAATAGAAATGGATACTTATCCTATACTCTTCCTCCTCCCAAGTGTCTTATTCCACTTTATGGTTCCTCCAAAGGACCTTTACCAGAGATACATCTTTTGTTCATAATCTATGAACTTCTTTATCAAAGATCTCTATCGGGACCTCTTCATAAGATAGGGATTTTGAGATAACAACATTCTTAATAGGCATCACCAAGGAAGGATCACCTACACATTTTATCAACATAGACACAAAAAACATAGGGGGAATAGAACCCAAAATCCCAATCAATTCCAGTTCATAGGAAACACCTCCCACCCTTTTCAAAATCAAATAAGGACCAATGTAATGGGGACTGAGCTTCCCCTTTTTTCAAAAATTCATCACTTCCTTTATTGGAAACACCTTCAAAAACTCCCAATGACCTACATCAAACTCAAACTCTCTTTTCCTCATGTCAGCATAGGACATTTGTCAACTTTGGGAAGTCTTAAGCTTATCCCAAATCATCTTCACCATTTCCATGGCTTGATGAACTAAATCAGCATCGAACAACCTCGCCTTACCAACTTCGAACCACCCAAGAAGGGATGTATACTTCCTTCCATATAAACCCTCAAATGGTGCCAGACAAATGCTAGAGTTATAGCATTATTGTATGAAAACTCCATAAGAGGTAAGTGGTCAACCTCACTAACACCAAAGTCAATTACACAAGCTCGAAACATATCTTCTAAAGTCAGAATGGTCCTTTCCACTTATCTATTCATCTATGGGTGGAAAGTGGTAATAATGGTCACTTAAGTCCCTAAACCTCACTGAAATGACTACCAAAAATAAGATCAGAACTGAGTACCACGATCTAAAATAATAGAAACAGGAGTACCATGCAACTTCACGACTTTCTGACTATACAAACTTGCATAATCCTCAGCAGAATAATTAGTCCTCACCATCAAGAAGTAGGTAGACTTAGTCATCCTATCCATGATAACCCAAATAGAATCAAACTAATTTTGAGACTACGAAAGACCGGTAAAAAATTAATATTTATCACTTCCTATTCCATATATGTAACTCAATGTCTTGAGAAAACCCACTAGGCCTCAAGTGTTCCACTTTGATTTATTGACATACCATATACTTAGCCACAAAATTAGGTACATCTCTCTTTATGTAATTCCACTAATAAATCTCCTTAAGGTCATGATACATCTTTATCAAACCAGGATGAATCAAATAACGTGAATCATCAGCCTCAGCTAAAATTCTACCTCAAAAACCATCCACATCGAGAACGTACAACCTCTCTTGGTACCTCAAGGTACCATCACCACCAATCTCAAAACCCATCACTCTTTGCCTACTCGTACCATCCTTGATTTACATCAAGATAGGATCAAACACTTGTTTTTCCTTTACCTCAACACTAAGAGATAACCCGCCACATCTTGCACGAACCCACCACAATCCTCAAAATCTAAGAGACAAATCTAAGAGACAAACTCTAAGATTAGTCAAATGTTGAATTTTCTTCACCAATTCCCGCTTCTCCTCCTCCATGTGAGATAAGTACCCCATAGATAACCTGCTAAGAGCATCAACAACCACGTTGGCCTTACCTAAATGATAGTGTAGACACATGTCATAGTCTTTACACAACTTAAGCCATCTCCTCTTCTTGAGATTTAACTCTTCCTGGGTGAAAACATATTGCAGGCTCTTATGATCTTCAAAGATATAAACATGAACCCGCAATAGATAATGCCTCATAATTGTCAATGCGAATACCATAACTAACAATTCCAAATGAGGAGTTGGATAATTTTTGATTATGAACTTTCAACTACCTATAAGCTAAAACACCTGGGATTTTTGCCCTTGATAATGTCTTAAGCTCTAAGCTCGCTGCCTTGATTATGACTTGACTATAAAAGACATATGGTTTCTTGACAGGTTAGGTAGCCTTAGTCGTACAGTGTCTAGTGGATTTTTTTTAGGTTTCTATCTTAGTTATTACTTGGGGATACAAGTCATAAGGACTGGTGATGGGTCGTTAGGATGAGCCATAACCAAATCAGTAAGTTTGTAGATTCACTCTACTCTAAGTACAAGTGGCTCACAAAGAGATATGGGGATATGTTACGAGTCATAAGGTCAAATCGTAGGTTGTCCAATGTCTAACCCATTTGAATTTTATGTTTCCTACGACTGGACTTTACAAGTTGTAGGGTCTAGTTACGAGTTGGGTGGTTGATTTGTAAGGTTGACAGTGTATGGGGGTCTTGATCACTGTCTTGGTCGTAAAGATGGGTTATGAGTGAATGGTTGACTCGTAGCCAAGGGCAGCACTATTTCTTTCTTTTAAGTTAAGGTCATTCTTAACATTCCCTACTTTAACCCCTTTGAACCCACGACATAAAAACCTTCCTTGTGACTTTATTATAATATCATTCCCAATAAAACACTCTTAAAGTTCTCTCTCAAACTCTCTACTCCAGATAATGCTAGGATTTTAAAGAAAGTGATCATCTAGGGTTATAAGGGTGTTGTCTCTTCTAAATTTCATGGTATTTCAAGCATGTTACTCTTCTGACAATGTTATTTTATTAAAAGAACATGTTTTAATGTATGGATTTCATGGTATCATTGTGGTATTGAAATAAAGATTGGGGTTTTTGAATGCTTATTGTTGAATAATGTTTTCCCAAGGTTTAATTATAGTTTTCAATGTTTTAAATATGGTTTTGAACATATGGGTGCATGGGTAAGGTGGTTGAACTTAAGAATGGTAATTTTTGCTAAACGTACACTTTTGAAGTAGTTATGACCCCAATCCTGTATTGTGAAATTGGTTTATAGTTATGAGAAAGGTGGGAATTTGAATTTGGGGTATGATGGAATCCCCAAGGTGTTTGGTTTAATTTATTACTTGAATTAATGCATTTCATAAATGGAAGAATGATTAATAATGGTTTTGAAAACTTTATGAGGTATATGAGAATCCCCTAAGTAATTTTAATGATGGAGTTGTCGGGGGACACAGAAATCCCCTAAGTAATAGCTTAATGACATTTCTTGCAAGCTACAGTTTTTATGACGATACCAAATAATAATTCCTTAATAATTAACTCCTCGTATTTGCGGTTGGTTATGTGTTAAATGTTTTAATTAGGCAGTAATGGGAGTTATGATGGATAGTTGTGAAGGTGTGAGTTCGAAAGATCGACACTGGAAACTCATGTTTACCAACATAAGGGGAGGTGTTAATGAACTTGAGCTTGTGGGGTACAAGGGAATCCCCCAAGTCTATACACATATATATGTATCATGGAGAGCGAAGGGTCCAAGGGAATCCCCAACCATCTAGGGCATCTCCGATTCGTTTGGCTACATGCACCGAGTCCCGTTCAGGGGGTAACGCTGGATCCATATAGCCCATTGGTAGAACTATGACTATAAAGCTACACAATCTAGGTTAAGGTTTTGAAATGCATGCTAAACCTTGTTTCTTATCCCGGCATGGTATATATATGTATATATGTATTTACATACGGTTATTTATATTGGTTTTGTTTGGTTTTGGATTAATGGCATTACTTTATCTTTATCCCTAATTTACATGCTAGCATTCACCCTGCTATCCATATTCAGGCGTTTTATCCCCACGCGTGACATAACCCGACCCAGGGGCCCTGTAGTAATAGGCATCCCAGGTCCAACCGGAATGGGAGAATACCCCTGTTACCCAACCTAACCTCCAGCAGCCTGCCCTGAGTTGGCAGAGTTTCGAACATATAATAAGATAGAGTAACTGGACATGGAATAACCTTGAGATAGCTCTATTCCTAGACTAACCCGACCAAGTCATCACATCCACCAATCCGTACCAACACAACCACCAAGAAAAACCAATACAGAACCAAGGGCCATAAACTAGGCCATAACCAAATAAGTTCCAAAACATAAAATGATTTATACAAAAATAAAAAAGGATGGAACAACCAACACTACTATAAATCGGCTTCAGCCCCAACATCAATACCATTACTAAGGATGACACTAATACTGATACCACCCACTCCAACCCATAATAGTACTAATATAGCCTCTATAAAAAAGATTACTAAAATCCAGTTGGGACATGCCCCTAACCATAGTCAAAACAAATATCCATAAATAAGTCAAAGTATAAAATAACATCCATAAAATGGAGCCTTCCAAATAGATTGAATCTCACCAATTCAATCCAAGTGCTGACCCCAAAGTTTGAATCTCTAAGCAGAAGGAGTGGAACAGTCGGTTCGTACATCGCATGGGGATACAACACTCTAAGACGGGTTAGCTAGTGAAAGATAGCATGAACTCAGGATAAGTATATAATTCCATTGATAAAACCAAGTAAAAACCATCCATATGAACATAACCATACATACATATATAACCATGCAGGGAAAGGGGATCTAGTTTAGCATGCCATTAAAACATTTACCTGGGTTGTGTAGCTCTAGGTCGTAAACCACCCATGGGCTATATGGGTTCAGCTCCTCCTGTTGAAAGGGCCCTATGCGTGAAGCCGCATGACAAGGGAGGAAAACTTTGGATGAATAGTACATCCCCCAAAATATATAGTGTGACATAATCTACACGGTCACTAGGACCAAACATCATATCGGCTAATTTGAGTTTCAAGTTTAGATCCCCCCGAAACCTCCTCCTTCCATGGCTTTGCTACACCTACCTCCTTTAAGCTCAATTAAAACTATTTTTTCCATCCAAACCATTATCCTATTATTATTAACCGAGGCTATTAGTAGTGGTATCGTCATTCCAACTATAACTTGCAAGTATTATCCTTAGCCAATCCTTAGGGGATTCCCATGTACCCCGTATGATTTCTAACTAACCAAAATCATGGACACCAAGGCCTTTTCAATACATTCAAAACAATTCAAATCATTTATATCATTTATGGTTCCATTACCAACTTTAAACCATGAATAAGTTCCATTGGAAAACCAATATTATAGTGAAAACATTGTTAAAGGCTCTTTATCAAACACATTGGAGCATAATATTTTCCAAAACCAAAGTTCATTGCCAAAGAACCATTCCCATGTAACCAATTATCCAAAACCACCATTAATGAATATAAAAGCATTATTAAAACATGGAAAAACCATAACCAAGCATTTATAACCAAAACCGCCAAATCATATTGGAAAACCCA
Organism: Capsicum annuum; assembly: GCF_002878395.1. Classification (NCBI taxonomy): domain Eukaryota; kingdom Viridiplantae; phylum Streptophyta; class Magnoliopsida; order Solanales; family Solanaceae; genus Capsicum; species Capsicum annuum. Next base: position 162,705 of record NW_025833695.1, on the reverse strand, counting down.
AAATCATACAACATTCAAATCATAAAAATACTGTATAAAACCATGTCTTTAGTTGGAACTAGCAATGAGGAAAGAGAACAAGCCTTAAACCAAGATGATGATGGAGAGAAATCACCAAGAAAAACCCCAATTTACTCCTTAAAATGAAAAACTAGCTTCATTTGCCCAAGAACTCTAAAGAGGATTTAAGAGTGTTTTCAAAGTTTTTAAGAATAGAAAATAGGTCAAATAACCTCCCAAGTGCAATATAAGCCATGGAACCTAATTAGGGTTAGTGGGGAAATGTCTAGATTGCCCTCACTTAAACTACATTTAATTCCCTTCATAGGGTACAATTGACCATTACGAGTCGTACCAAAACTGTACTAGATATACCCACCTCTTGTAACCTCGTCTTTCCACCCTTAGACCTAACACTGTCCAAGGTACGACACACCCAAACCCAAGTTGTATTCATGTGCATGAATGGTACCCATAAACTGTACCCCCAGGCTAAAAAGAATCCAGGTGGTTTAAACACTGACCACAATACTAGTACTGGTTACGACACGGACCCTGGCGTACGGCTCATGGTGAGCCACTTGTACTCAGATTCAACTTAAGTTACCAAGTCTTAGATTAAGCTAAGGAAAACCAAAACCAAATGATCTGTATCCCAATATATGACACTTACTATTTAAGTTTTACCCATTCAAGTAACCAAAATCCATCCCTCTGACCTACACTGGTCTGCATACAACTGGACCATACCATTCATACTTCAACATACGGCTCGTACTCAGAAGTCGTATTTGGTCCAGAGACTAGAATTCTAGGAAATTTTCTAAGGTCTAGATACCAGGATATTTCAGTATCCTTAACTAGGAACATTCATCCTCGAATGACGGACAAGGTAGGGGTAACCATACACACGAGTCATTTGCATTGTCAAATATATTTCTAATATTCAACAAAGTTTGAAATCAAAGAGGTAAAGATATTAATCTTTCCTTTAACATACTCAAAAATTAAAGATGTGTTGACGACACATACCTTCCGCAAGAATCCCAGGAGCAGAAAACAGGTGAGAATACTTGGATTTCATGTCCTCCTCCACTTTCCATGTGGCTTCTTATACCTTATGGTTCTGCCAAAGAACCATAATCCAAACAACATCCTTAGTTAACAACCAGCGATCCTGCCTATACAAGATCTAAACTGGGACCTCTTCATAAGACAAGGAGTCTGAGATGGCCAACCCCTCAAAAGTAACAATCAAAGAAGGATAACCAAGATACTTTCTCAATATGGAGACATGATATACCAAATGAATAGATTTTAAACAAGGAGACAACTCTAATTCATAAGCAATATTTCCAACCGTCTGCAACAACACATAAGGACCAATATATCGGGGACTGAGCATCCACTATTTTCCAAACCATATTACTCTCTTCATGGGAGATACCTTGAGGAATACCTTATCCCAAACCTCAAACTCTAAGTCTCTATACCTTACATCTGCATAGGACTTTTGGCAAGTTTGGGCAGCCTTAAGCCTATCCCAAATCACCTTTACCTTTTACATAGCTTGATAGATCAAATATGGCCCGAATATATCTACCTCACCAAGCTCGAACCAACCAATAGGAGATCTACACCCGTACCATACAATGCCTCAAAAGGGCCCATACCAATACTAGAATGATAGTTATTATTGTAAGTAAACTCTACCATAGGTAGATGCTCAGCCCAACTGCCACCATAATCAACCATATATGCATAAAGCATATCCTCCAACATCTGAAAAGTTCTTTCCACTTGCTCATCCATCTATGGGTGAAAAATAGTACTCAGACTCACCTTAGTACCCAATCCCTTCTGAAAAGACCACCAAAAATAGGATGAAAAGTACGTACCATGATCAAAGATAATCAAAATAGGTACCTCATGCAGCTTTACAATCTCCTGAAGATATAACTTTGCATAATCCTCCACCAAAAAAGTAGTCGTCTTTGGTAAGAAGTGAGCAGACTTTGTTATCCTATCCATGATGAACAAAATCAAATCATATTATTTCCGATATCGATGAAGACCAGTAATGAAATCCTTATTGATTACCTCCTATTTCTATTCTGGCAAAACAATCTACTGATACAACCCACCATATCTTATGTGCTCAACTTTAACTTGTTGACACACCAAGCACTTGGCCATAAAATCAGCCACATCTCTTTTCATACCATTCGACCAATAGATCTCCTTAAGATTATGATACAACTTTGTTAAGACGGGATGTACAACATAGCACGATTTATGTGCCTCAGCCAAGATCCTATGCAACAAACCATTGATATCAGAAATGCACAACCTCCCTTGGTACCGTAAAGTACCATCATCATTGATCTCAAACACCATTACCTTCTCCATACCCACATTACACTTGATTTTCATCAAGATAAGATCTAGCACCTGTTTCTCCTTGATCTCTACTCCAAGAGACAACCAAACCACTTCCTGTACCATCACCCCACCATCCTCGGAGTCCAAAATACAAACTCCAAGATTTGCTAAGAGCATCAACAACTGCGTTAGCCTTAAATCGTGAAAGTGAAGACTCATGTCATAGTCTTTGAGAAGCTCCAACCATCTCTTTTGCCTAAGATTTAGCTCCTTCTGAGTGAACACATACTATAGACTCTTATGATAAGAAAAGATGTCTATGTACACTCCATACAAATAATGTCACAAAATTTTTGAAGCAAAACCCACCATCAACAGCTCCAGATCACGAGTAGGATAATTCCTCTCATGCACCTTCAACTACCTAGAATCATAAGCAATCACCTTCCCATGCTGCATCAAGACACAACCAAGTCTCACCCTAGATGCATCACAATAAACCACAAACCACTCACTGTCATAAAGCAATGTCAAAACCAGAGATGAAGTTAGCTTATCTTTTAACTTCTCAAAACTCCCCTCACAAGCATTCGACCAAGAAAACTTCACTTTTTTCTGAGTCAACTTTATCAAAGGAGCAGTTATCGTCGAAAGGCTCTCCAAAAACCATCGATAATACCCAACCATACCTAAGAAGCTCTGAATATCGGTTGGAGTCATGGTTCTTGGATAGTTTTTAACCACAACAATCTTTTACGGATCCTCCATGATCCCCTTGCGAGAAATAATATGACTAAGAAAAGTAACAATATTCAACCAAAAGTCACACTTGCAAAATTTATCATACAACTGATGTTCCTTTAAGGTTTGCATTACCACGCTGAGGTGATTAGCATGATCTACCTTACTTTTGGAATAAACCATAATGTCATCGATAAACACAAGGAAGAAGAGATCCAAGAACTGCCTAAAAACCCTATTCATTAAGTCCATAAATATTTTTGGGGCATTAGTCAAGCCAAATGACATAAACAAATATTCAAAGAGCTCATACCGAGTATGAAAAACCATCTTAGAGATATACTCCTCCCTAATATTAAGTTGATGATACCCAGACCAAAGATCTATCTTACAAAAGAACTTGGCACCTTACAACTGCTCAAACAAGTAATCTATCCTTAGAAGAGGATACTTGTTCTTGACCGTAACCGTATTCAAGTGCCGATTATTATGCACATTAAGGAACCGTCCTTCTAGTGCACGAACAACACCGGTGCACCCTATGGACATATAGAATGACGAATAAACCCCTTATCCAGAAGATCCTTAAGTTGCTCCTTGAGTTCCCTCAATTTAGTCAGAGCCATTCTATAAGGATGAATTGATATTAGATGAGTGTCTGGAATTAAATCAATACCAAACTCTATTTCCCTTTTAGCAGGAACACTAAGAACATCGGACTTACTGTATAGAAGGACCTTTAGAGTTAGAATCTTTAACCCATCCCAAGTGATAAATACAATCTTTATCGATTAACATTCGATCTCTAAGATAAGAAATAAACCTCCCCTTGGAACTAGGTAACCATCCTCCTACTATATAACCGATTCACTAGGGAACCTAAAGACAGCCTTAGGGTCCAACAATCCAAGGTTTCTTAACAATAGTGTACCCAATCCCTACCAATAATAACATCAAAATCTACAATATCAAGTTCAAAAAAATCAACCAAAGTCTATCCACCCCCAACAGATACGTCCCCCTAAAGACTCTCTCAGCAATAACCAAGCCACTTATTGAGGTAGAAATAGAAAAAGGATCTGAAATAACCTCGAGATTAAAACTAATACAGATAACCACAAATGAGGTCACATAAGAAAGAGTGGACCCCAAATCAAGAAGACAATACACATCATGAGAAAAGAGTTGTAACATACCAATAACATCATCATATGATGCCTTAGATTCTAACCGAGATGGAAGAGAATACAACCTATTCCGGCCAGTTCTTGTACAAGAAATAGGAGTAGATATTGAAGCCGCACCACTAGGCGCAAGAGCAAAAGATGAAGTAATCAGAGCTTTGACCTCTCCCAAAGCTCCCTTACCAACGAAAAAATTCTTGAGCATATGTCTTAGCTTTCTATATTTAAAATACGTGTACCTTCCTTCATCATAATAAACTCAATGAAGATGACCATAGAACTGATAAGGAGGGCATGAAAAAACCAACTGACCCCCACTCTCCTAAGATTGGAAACTCTGTGCCTAGAAAATATCACCGCCCTACTGACACCAATCACCTTACTACCTTGGGTAAGGAGTGCTAGCAGTAAAAAAAGAACCAGAACTCCCCACTTCTTTTCATCCATTTACCTCCATTGCATACACTTTACGATTGGGCACCTCCCTAATTAGAAAACCTACTCCTCTTACCCTACCTATCTCCGAACTGTGCCTCTTTCTTCTTATCATCCTCTACCTGCTGTAGTTGGAAAACTAACCTCAAAATTTTCATATCCTTGATCAGCAAAGTAGCCTTTCTTTCCATGATCAAATTCGAAAATAGCCCAAAAGAAAACTTTCTTATCCTCGCTCTCATGTCAGCAACCAAATTAGGATCATACCTTGACAACTGGTGAAATTTTAAGGCATATTCCTTGATAGACATTCTCCCTTGTGACAACTGGTGAAATTTTTGCTTCCCTCATCTCATGAAGAAAGAAATCCCATAAGGATGACTCCTCCATATTACCTTTATCTCTAACCTACTCATCGTACTATTAATACGCAACATTCTTGAGCTGAATATTAGTAGACTGAATCACCCTGAATGTATTCTCTATTTCATCCAAGAAACCCTAGGATACTCCCTCACCTTCACACTAGTAAAACTAGGAGGATTTAGTGTCATAAACTAACTAACCCTTGTGGCCTCAGCAGAAAACCCACCAGATGCATCTTGCTCGATCTGAGCAGTAACTAATTGAGCAATAGTATGAATAAACTTGCAAAATTCTTCATTAGTCACCTCACCCTGAGGAGGACTATTAGCAACCAAAGGAACTCCAGAACAATTGGGGATAAGAACCTGAGATAGAAAATGAACTCTAGTCGTAGGATGTACCCCAATACATTGTCCACAGATAGGACAAAAGAGTTTCCTTGTGTTAAAGAACATCGAGGCATGATTAGAAAAGTGAGCAACTAAGGATTAGAGAAGAATTTGAGAACTTAGAATTTAAGCTTGAAAATAGAATACTAAGAAAGTAAATCATTCCTAAATGCCTTGTAGCCTCTCTCTTATGAGTGTGGCAAACTACACACCCTTAAAAGAGACTCTACCAGCCACAGCTTTGTGTCTTAATAGACCATGAACCTAGAGCTCTGGTGCCAACTTGACACGACCCACCTCGGGGCCCTGTCATAATGGGCATCCCAGGTCCAACCAAGACTGGAGATCACCCCCATTAACCAACCCAACTTCCATCCACCTGCCCTAAGTTGGATGAAATTCAAACATATAACTAGATAGCATAACTGGACAAGGACTGGCCTTGGGATAGTTTTATTCCTAGACTAACCCTACCAAGTCATCCTATCCACCATACCGTACCAACCAACCCACCAAGACAAACCAATATCGAGCCAAGGGCCATAAACCAGGCCATAAATAAATGAAATCTAAAACATAATATGATTAATCCCAAAATAAAAGAGGATTGAACTACTATAAATATTGTTAACTGGTATTAGCCCCAATACCAAGAACAAGGCAAAGGCTGACACCAATATTGATCCCTCCCATTCCAACCCATAGTAGAACAAACAAAGCCTCTATAAAAAAATGCCAAAATTATGTTGGGACATGCCTCAAACCATAGCCAAAACAAATATATATGATAAGTCAACATACAAAATAATATCCATGAAATAGAGCCTTTCGAATAGATTGAAGCTAACTACCTCAATCAAGATACTGACCCCAAACTTTTAATCTCTAAGTAAGAGGACTGGATCTGTTGGTTCCTGCATTGCGTAGGGATACAACGCTCGAAGACGGATTAGCGGGTGAACACTAGCATGATCTCAGGATACAAATAAAGTAATGTTATTTGTAAAAACAAGTTAAAATCATCCATATGCACACAACCATACATACATATATACTAATGCCAGAAAAGGGGATTGGGTTTAGCATGCCATTAAAACCTTTACCTTGGCTATGTAGCTTTGCCATCCTAAACCACCCATGGGCTATATGGGTTCAACTCTCCCTACTGAAAGGGCTCAGTGAGTAAAGCCGCACGACTAGGGAAGAAAACTTGGGATGACTAGTACATCCCCAAGTGTGACATCATACACACGGTCACAAGGACCAAACCTCACATCGGCAAATATGAGTTTCCAGTATAAATCCCTCCAGGACCTCTACCTTCCATGGCTTTGCTACACCTCCTTCCTTTAAGACCAATTAAAAACATTTTTTCCATCTAAACCATTATCCCATTATTAATAATCGAGGCTATTAGTAGTGGTATCGTGATACCCACAATAACTTACAAGTATTTTTCTTGGCCAATCCTAAGGGGATTCTATTGTACCCCCACAAGATTTCCAATCAACCAAAACCATGGCCACCAAGGCCATTTAAATCCATTTAAAACCATTCATATCATTTAGGGTCCCATTACCATGCTTAAACCATGCATAAGTTCTATTGAAAAACAAATATTATAGTTAAAACATTGTTAAAGGCATTTTATCAAACACAATGGTGGCATAGTATTTTCCAAAACTAAAGTCTATTACCAAAGAACCATTCCCATGCAACCAATTATCCAAAACCTCCATTAATGCATATAAAAGCATAATTAAAATATGGGAAAACCATAACCAAGCATTTATAACAAAAATCCTCAAATCATATTGGAAAATCCATAATGATACAACATTCAAATCATAAAAAACATTGTATAAAACCATTACTTTAGTTGGAACTAACAATGAGGGAAGAGAACAGGCCTTAAACCAAGATGATGATGGAGAGAAATGACAAGGAAAAGCCCCAATTTAGTCCTTAAGATGAAACCCTAGCTTCCTTAGCCCAAGAACTCTAGAGAGGATTTAAGAGTGTTTTCCAAGTTTTTAAGAATAGTATAATAGGGCAAATAACCTCCCAAGTGAAATATAAGTCGTGGAACCTTATTAAGATAAGTAGGGAAATGTCCATATTCCCTCACATAAACTTCATTAAATTCCCTTCATAGGGTACGAATGACCCTTATGAGTCATACCCGACCTGTACGAGTTATACCCACCTCTCATACCCTTGAACCCAACATTGCCCAAGGTACGACACACCTAAACCCAAGTCGTATTCAAGTATATGAATGGTTCTCATAAACCGTACCCCTGGCTGAATAGAATCTAGCAAGTTTGAACACTGACCACCATACGAGTCTTGGGTCGACTCGTACCCTGGCTTACGGCTCATGGTGAGCCCCTCGTACTCAGATCCAACTTAAGTTACCACATCTAAGATTAATCTAAGGAAAACCCAAACCAAATGATTTTTATCCCACCATGCGACTCTTACTATTCTATTCATACCCATTTTAGTGACAAAATTCCATCCCCCCTACTAACACTGGTCCGTATACAACTGGACCATACCATTCGTACCCAACATACGGCTCATGCTCATGAGTCGTATTGGGTCCAGAGACCAGAATTCTAGGAAATTTTCTAAGGTCCAAGAACCAGGATGTTTCAGTATCCACCACTAGGAACATTCGTCCCCGAATGACGAAAAAGGTAGGGGTAACAACACACTTGAGTTATTTTTATTATCAAATATATTTCAAATCTTTAATAAAGTTTGAAAAAAAAAAGGCAAATATATTAATCTTTCATTTAACAAACTAAAAAAATAAAGATGTGTTGATGATACATATCTTCCGCACGAATCCAAAGAGCAGAAAATAGACACGGATACTTAGACTTCAAGTCCTCCTCCGCTTCCGATATAGCTTCTTCCACCTTATGGTTTCGCCATAAAACCTTAACTGAAGACACATCCTTGGTTCTCAACTAAAGAACCTACCAATGAAACATCTCAAGCAAAACCTCTTAATAAGATAGAGAGTTTTAGATACCCAACCCCTCAAATAGAAATACTGGATGGAGACATGAAATACCGAATGAATACCCAACCTTTCTCAATAAGGAGACATAAAATATCGGATGAATGGAGTTCAAACTAGGAGATAACTCCAATTCATAAAAAATATTTCCAACCCTCCGTAAAACCATATAGTGACCAATATACCAGGGATTGAGCTTTTTTTTTTGCTAAACTGCATTACTCCCTCCATGGGAGATACCCTGAGCACCTTTTCCCCGACCTCAAACTCTAAGTCTCTACGCCTTATATCTATATAGGACTTTCAGTGACTTTTGGCAACCTTAAGCCTGTCCTGAATCACTTTTACCTTTTCAATATCTTGATAGACCAAATCCAGACTAAATATATCTGCCTCACCATGTTCAAACCAACCAATAGGAGATCTATACCTCCTACAATACAATGCCTCAAAAAGGGCCATACAAATACTAGAATGATAGCTATTGTTGTAAGAAAACTCAACTAAATGTAGATACTCAACCCAACAGCCGCCATAATCAACCACACATGCCTGAAGCATGTCCTCTAATGTATGAATAGTTCTTTCTACTTGCCCATCTGTCTGATGATGAAAAGTAGTACTAAGACTTACCTTAGTACCCAATTGCTTCTGAAAAGACTGCCAAAAATGGGATGAAAATTGTGTACCATGATAAGAGATAATTGAAATAGGTACCCCATGCAACTTCACAATCTCCTGAAGATATAACTTCTCATAATCCTCTATTGAAAAGGTAGCCCTCACTAGCAAAAAGTGTGCAGACTTTGTCATCCTATTGACGATGGCCCAAATCAAATCATATTGATTTCGAGATCGAAGAACACTAGTAATAAGTTCTATATTGATTACCTCCCAGTTCCATTCAGGCAAAATAATCTCCTGATACAACCCACCTGGTCTCATGTGCTCAACTTTAACTTGTTGACACACCAAGCACTTGGCCACAAAATTAGCCACATCCCTTTTCATACTATTTTACCAATATATCTCCTGGAGATCATAAAAAATATTTGTTGAGCTAGGATGTACAATGTAGTGCAATTCATGCACCTCAACAAAGATCCTTTGTTGAAAACCATAGACATCAAAAATCAACAACTACTCATAGTACAATAAAGTACTGTCGCCACTGATCTATTACAACATTACCTTCTACATACCCACATTACTCTTGATTTTTATCAAGATAGGATCTAGAACTTGTTTCTTGTTAATCGATTCACTAAGAGATGACCAAACAACTTGTTGTACTATTATCCCACCATCCTCGGAGTCCAAAATACTAACTCTAAGATTTTCCAAGTGGTGAATATCCTTCATTAATTCCCACTTCCCTTCCTCCGAACGAGCCAAGCTCCCTATGGATAACCTGCTAAGATCATCATCAACTATGTTAGCCTTACCTGGATGATGTGAAGACTCATGTCATAGTCTTTGTGAAGCTCCAACCATATTTTTTGCCTAAGATTTAGCTCCTTCTGTGTGAACACATACTGTAGAATCTTATGATCAAAAAAGATGTCTACGTGCACTCCATACAAATAATGCCGCCTGATTTTCAAAGCAAAAACCAACACCAACAGCCTCTAGATCATGAGTAGGATAATTCTTCTTATGCACCTTCAATTGCCTAGAAGCATAGGCAATAACCTTCTCATTGTGCATCATGAAACAACCAAGTCCTATCCTAGATGTATCACAATAAACCACAAACCCTCAATGTCCTCAGGAAATGTCTAAACAAAAGCCAAAGTTAGCTTATATTTTAACTTTTAAAAACACCCCTCACAAGTATCTGACCAAGAAAACTTCACCTTTTTCTAAGTCAACTTAGTCAAAGGAGTCACTATCATAGAAAAGCTCTCCACAAACCGCTGTAATACCCAGCCAATCCCAAGAAGCTCCTAATATCGATTAGAGTTGTGGGTCTAGGCCACCTTTAAAACACAACCACCTTATGCAGATCCACCATGATCCCCTCTCGAGAAATAATATGACAAAGAAAAGTCACAGTATTCAACCAAAACTCACACTTGGAGAATTTGAGATACAACTATTATTCCTTCAAGTTTTGCAATACCACATGATGGTTATTAGCATAATCCACCTAACATTTAGAATAAACCAGAATGTCATCGATAAACATAATAACAAAGAGATATAAGAATTGCCTGAAAAACCTATTCATCAAGTCCACAAGTTTCGCTAGGGCATTAGTAAAACCAAATGACATCACCAAAAATTCAAAGGGCCCATACCGAGTATGAAAATTATTCTTAGGGATATACTCCTCCCTAATGATAAAATGATGATACCCAGACCAAATATCTATCTTACAAAATAACTTGGCCCCTTCTAGCTGATCAAATAAGTAATCCATCCTTGGAAGAGGATACTTGTTCTTGACCGTAACCTTATTCAACAGCCAATAGTCAATGCACATTCGAAGGGAACCATCCTTCCTGTACGCGAACAACACCGATACACCACATAGAGATACACTAAGATGAATAACGCCCTTATCCAGAAGATCCTTGAGTTCCCACAACTCAGTGAGATCCATTCTATTAGGAGGAATAGATATTAGACGAGTGTATGGAATCAAATAAATACCAAACTCTATTTTCTATCCAGAGGAACACTAGGAAGATCATCTGGAAAGACCTTAGGAAAGTCATTTATCAATAGGATTGATGGTAAAGAAGGACCTTCCAATTTAGAATCTTTAACCCGGACCAAGTGATAAAGACAACCTTTAGAGTTTGACCTTTGAGCTCTAAGATAAGAAATAAACCTACCCCTAGGAGCTAGGGAACCACCCTCCCACTCTATAATCGGTTCAACGGAGAACCTAAAGACAACCTTTTGGGTCTAACAATCCAAGGATGTGTAAAAAGAGTGTAACTAATTCGTCCTAGATAAACATCAAAATCTGCCATATCAAGTTTAAATAAATCAAACAAAGTCTGCCTACCACCAATAGATACCACATATACCTTAAAGACTCACTCAGCAATAACTGAGTCACCTACTAGGGTAGAAATAGAAAAAGGATCCCAAATAATCTCAGGACCAAAACCAATACATACAATAATAAATGGGGTCACATAAGAAAGAGTAGACCTAGGATTAAGAAGACAATACACGCCACGAGAAAAGAGTTGTTACATACCATTAAAGATATCAAGTGATGCCTCAGATTCCTGCTGAGATGCAAAAGTATACAACTTATTTTGGCTTGTGTCAGTACTGGATGCAAGAGTAGACACCAAAACTGCACTACTAGGCACAGGAGCAAAAGATTAAGTAACCAAAACTTTGACCACTCTCGAAGTTTCCTTACCTACCAGATAATTCTTGAGCATATGGATTGGCTTGCTATATATAAAATATTTGTCCCTTCCTTCATCAAAATAATCCTGATAAAGACGACCACAGAACCAGCTATGAGGGCATAAAGAAACCAACTGACCCCACTCTCCTGAGATTGGGAACCCTATGCTTCAAAATTATCACCACCCTGCTTACGCCTATCACTTGACTACCTCTGGTAATGAGCGCTAGCAGAAGAAAAAGAACCAAAACTCCCCCACTTTTTTTCGACTATTTACCTCCATCCTGACCACCTTGCTGTTGAGCATCTCCCATATTATAAAACCTTCTCCTCTTACCCTACCTATCTCAAAACACCACATATTTTCTTTTCTCATCCTCCACCTACTGCATGTGGACAACTAATCTTGAAATGTCCATATCCTTGATCAGCGAAGCAGTCTTACTTTCCAGGATCAAATCCTATTATAGCCCAAAAGAAAACTTTCTCATCCTCTCTCTTATGTCAAACACCAAATCAAGATCATACCTTGATAGCTGGTGAAATTTTAAGGCATATTCCTTAACATACATTCTCCCTTGCTTAAGATTCAAAAACCCCTCCATATTCGCATTCCTCAGATCTTGAGGAAAGAAGCCATCCAGAAAAGCTCAAAAAAAATCATCACATAAGGATGACTCCTCCACATAATCTTTATCCCTATCCCAGTCTTGGTACCATTGGCATGCAATATCCTTGAGTTGATAAGCAGCAAAGTTTAAACCTTCCATATTAGTAGCCTACATTACCCTGAATATCTTCTCCATCTTGTCTAAGAACCCCTAAGGATCCTCATCCACTTTCACACCAGTAAAAGTAGAAGGATTCAGTTTCATAAACTAACCAACCCTTGTGGCCTCAAAAGATAACCCACTAGATGCATCCCGCTCAGCCTGAATAATAACTAACTGAGCAATAGTATGAATAGACTAGGAAAATTCTACATTAGTCACCTCACCTTGAGAAGGACTAGGAGCAACTAGAGGAACTAAAAAATTATCGTGGATAGGACCTTGAGATCAAAGACGAATTCCAGATGGAGAAAGTATCCTATCAACATTATCCCCGAATGGTATTAAAGAGTTTTCTTGTGTTCCAGATCGTCGAGGCATGATCTTAAAAGTGAACAACCAAGGATTAGAGAAGAATTCCAGGACTTAGAGTTTAAGATTTGAAAAGAATACCAAGAAAGTGAAATATACCTAAATGCCTTTTAGCCTCTCTATTATGAGTGTGGCACGCTACATATCCTTAAAAGAGACTCTACCAGGCATGGCTTTGTGGACTCCCAATTGACCATGAACCTAAAGCTTTAATGTCAACTTGACAAGACCCAACCTAGGGGTCCCTGTCGTAATGGGCATCCCAGCTCTAATCAGGACAGAAGACAACCCCTATTACCTAACACAACCTTCAGCCGCCTGCACTAAGTTGGCTGCATTTCGACCATATAACAAGATAGCATAACTGGACAAGGAGTGGCCTTGGGATAGGTCTATTCCTAGACTAACCCTACTAAGTTATCCCGTCCACCAAACCATACCAACTAAACCACCAAGTCAAACCATTATAAAACCAATGGCCATAAACAAAGTATAACCAAATGAGTTCCAAAACACAATATGATTAATCACAAAATAAAAGCGGATGAAAAAACCAACAATATCACCAACCGATATCAGGCCTAATACTAATAACATTTCCAAGGCTGAAACCAATACCGATCCGCCCATTAAAACCCATAGTAGTACAAACAAGCCCTCTAACCAAAAGATTACTAAAATTCCAGTTGCGACATATCCCCAATCATAGCCAAAATAAATATCCATAAATAAGTCAAAGTACAAAAGAATAACCATGAAATAGAGACTTACAAATAGATGAAATGTAACCACTGTAATCCAAATGCTTACCCCAAAGTCCAAATCGCTAAGCAGGGAAAGTGGAACATCCGATTCCTGTATTGCGTAAGGATATAGCGCCCGAAGATGGGTTAGCAAGTGAACGCCAGCATGAACTCAGGATACAAAAAAAATAATTCCATTTATAAATCCAAATAAAAACCATCCATATTCACTAAACCATACATACATATATGACTATGCTGGGAAATAGGATCGTGTTTATCATGCCATTATAATCTTTACCTGGGCTATGTAGATTTTCCTTCCTAAACTACGTATGGGCTATATGGATTCAGCTCCCCTACTGAAAGGGCCCAAGTGCATAAAGCCGTACGACTAGGGAAGAAAACCTGGGATGACTAGTACATCCCTCAAAATATATAGTGTGACATTATGGACACAGTCAAAAGAACCAAACCTCACATCGGTAAATATGAGTTTCAAGTTTAGATCCCCCCGGGACCTCGACCTTCCATGACTTTTCTACAACTCCCTCCTTTAATCTCAATTAAAACCATTTTTCCATCCAAACTGTTATCAAATTATTATTAACCGAGGCTATTAGTAGTGGTATTGTGATACCAATAATAACTTGCAAGTATTGTCCTTAGCTAATCCTTAGGGGATTCCCATGTACCCCACATGATTCCTAATTGACCAAAACCATGGCCACCAAGGCCTTTTCAGTCCATTTAAAACCATTCAAATCATCCATATCATTTAGGGTTCCATTACCAGGTTTAAACCATGCATAAGTTCCATTTAAAAACCCGTATTATAGTGAAAACATTGTTCAAGGCATTTTATCAAACAGATTAGTGGCATAATATTTTCAAAAATCAAAGTCCATTTCTAAAAAACCATTACCATGCAACAAATTATCCAAAACCACCATTAATGCATATAAAAGCATAATTAAAACATGAGAAAATCATAACTAAGCATTTATAACCAAAACCCCCAAATCATATTGGAAAACCCAAAATCATACAATATTCAAACCATAAAAACATTGAATCAAACCATGCGTTTAGTTAGAACTAACAATGAGGGAAGAGAATATGCCTTAAACTAAGCTGGTGATGGAGAGAAATCTCCAAGACAAGCCCTAATGTACTCCTTAAAATAAAACCCTAGTTACCTTTGCCCAAGAACTCTAGAGAGGATATAAAAGTGTTTTCAATGTTTTTAAGAATACAATAATAGGGAAAATAACCTCCCAAGTGTAAAATAATTCGTGGGACCTTATTCGGATAAGAGGGGAATTGAATAGATTACCCTCACTTAAGCTGCATTAAATTCCCTTCATAGGGTACAATTGACCCTTAAAACTCGTACCCAACCTGTACGAGTGGTACTCGCCTTTCATACACAAGGATTTCCTCCCTTAGATCCAACACTATTAAAGGTATGACACACCCAAACCCAAGTCGTATTCAAGTGTATGAATGGTACCTATAAATTATACCCTCTGGCTGGATAGAATCCAGGAGATTTGAACACTAAATACCATATGATTCCTGGGTATGACTCATACCCTGGCTTATAGATCATGGTGAGCCACTCATACTCAGATCCAACTAAAGTAACCAAGTCTAGTATTAAGATAACGAAAACCCAAACTAAACGATCTGTATCCCACTATACAACTCGTACCTATTCCAGTGACAAAAATCCATCCTACTAACCAACGCTAGTCAGCATACGACTAGACCATACCATTCATACCCTAATATACGGCTTATACCCATGAGTCGTATTGGGTCCAAAGACCAGAATTCCAGGAAATTTTCTAAGGTCCAGATACTAGAGTGTTTCAGTCTCCCCTACTAGGAATATCTATTCCTGAATAACAGACAAGGTAGGGGTAACAACACATATGAGTCATTTGTATTATCAAATATGTTTCCAATCTTTTACTAAGTTTGTAAAAAAGAGGTAAAGATATTAATATTTCCTTTAACAAACTCAAGAAATAAGGATGTGTTGAAGATACATACCTTCTGCATGAATCCCAAAAGCAGAAAATAGATGCAGATACATAAACTTTATGTCCTTCTCTGCTTGCCAAGTAGCTTATTCAACCTTATACTTCCGCCATAGAACCTTAACTGAAGTCAATCCTTGGTTTGCAACCAACGAACCTGCCTATATAAGATATCAACCGGGACCTCTTCATAAGAGAAAGAGTATGAGATACTCAACCCCTCAGAAGGAATAATTAGAGAAGGATAATATAACCTGCCCAGAGGCATTATCATAATGGGCATCCCAAGTCCGACAAAGATCGGAGACCACCCCCATTAACCAACCAAGCCTCCAACTGCCTACTCTGAATTGGCTAAATTCCGAGTATGTAATAAAGTAGTGTAACAGCTCACATAAAGACTCTGGGAATAGATAAAAACTGTGACTGACCTAATTGAGTCCAACCATTATATAACAGCAATCCAATCATGCCAAACCATACCAAACAAGGACATAAACTAGCACATAACCAAAGACGTTCCAAAACATATTATAATTCAACCCAAATTGTAATATGATAGAACAGTGAGAAATTATGTTCGATGATATCGGCCTCCCTGCTTATTTCAATGCCATGGATGACACCAATACTGATCCTGCCCATTCTAACCCATAGAAGTACCATAAAGCCTCTAACCAAAAGAGTAATGAAATCTGGTTGGGACATGCCACCAACCATACCCTAAATTTATATCCAAAATAAAACTAAAATTTCTAGAAATATCCATAACATGAAATAGAGTCTTTCTAAAGGATGAAAGCTCACTATTCAGTCCAAATGCTGATCTCGAATCAATCACTATATAGGAGGAGTAGAATGGTCAGTTCCTATATAGCGTGAGAATATAGCCGCCAGTAGATGGGGTTAGCAAGTGACAGCTAGCATAATCTCAAGGTAAGGAGAAAATAATTCCATTTATGAAACCAAGTAAAATCATCCATTTGCATAAACCAAACATATATATATACATATAACCATGTTGGAAAAAAGGGACCGGGTTTAGCATGCCTTTAAAACCTTTGCCTGGGCTCATACCCATAAGTCGTACTTTGTCCAGAGATCAAAATTCTAAGAAATTTTCTAAGGTCCAGAAACTAAGGTGTTTCAGTCTCCCCCACTAGGAACATTCTTCCCCTAATAACGGAGAAGGTAGGGGTAACACATGCTAGAGTCATTTGCATTATGTTATCAAACTATTCCCAATCTTTAACAAACTTCAAAAACAAAGAGGCAAAGATATAAATCTTTATTTTAAAAAAATCTGAAAAGAAAGAATTGTTGAGGACACATACCTTCCATACGAATCCTAGGAGAAGAAAACAAATATGGATACTTTGAGTTTGTGTCCTCTTCCACTTCCGATGTAACTTTTTCCATCTTATGGTTCCGCCAAAGAAACTTAACCGAAGCCATATCCTTTGTCTGCAATCGATGAACCTGCCTATCCAAGATCCCAATTGGGACTTCTTCATAAGACAAAGAATTCGTGAGACCCAATCCTTCCAAAGGAACAACCGAACAAGGATCACCAATGCCCTTCATCATTATTGAAACATTAAATATCGGATGAACCAAACTCAAGCTAGAAAGAAACTCCAACTTATAAGACACATTACCAACTTCCAACAAAATCTAATAATGGCCCATAAACCGGGGACTGAGCTTTCTCTTCTTGCTAAACCACACTACTCCCTTCATAGGACATACTTTGTGGAAAACCTTATCCCCATCCTCAAACTACAATTCTCTATGCCTAACATTGGCAAAGGACTTTTGACGAGTTTGGGTAGCCTTGAGCCTGTCCCGAATCACCTTCACCTTGTCTATAGCCGGGTAAACCAAGTATAGACCAAACATGTCCGCCTTACCAAGATCAAATAAACCAATAAGAGATCTATACCTCCTACCATATAATGCCTCAAAAGGGGCCATACCAATACTAGAATGATAGCTACTGCTGTAAGCAAACTTCACCAAAGGTAGATGCTCCACCCATTAGCCACCATAATCCATCACACAGGCCCAAAGAATATTCTCTAATGTCTAAATAGTTCTCTTTGCTTTCCCATCAATCTGTCGATGAAAAGCAGTACTCAGACTCACCTTGGTCTCTGAAAAGATTGGTTGAAGTGAGACATAAATTGTGTGCCATAATCAAAAATAATGAAAACAGGCACCCCATGGAGCTTTACAATCTCCTAAAGATAAAGCTTCACATAATCCTCTGTTGAGAAGGTAGTCCACACTAGTAAAAAGTGCGCAGACTTTGTTATCCTATCTATGATGACCTAAATTGAATCATATTAATTCAGAGACCGAGGAAGACTGATAATAAAGTCCATATTGATCACTTACCACTTTTACTCAGGCAAATTAATTTCTTGATACAACCCTTTTGGCCTCATATAATCAACTTTAACCTAATGACACACCATGTACTTTGCCATGAAATAAACAACATCCCTCTTCATGCCATCACACCAATAGGTGTCCTTGAGATCATGATATATCTTAGTCAAGTAAGGATGAAAAACATAGCGTGACTCATGTGTGTCAGCCAAAACCCTTTGCTTCAACCCATCAACATCAGGAATACATAACCTCCCTTGGTACCATAAAGTACCATCTCCACTGATCTCAAACACCACTACCTTTTGCCCACCAATGTCACTCTTGATTTTTATGATGATAGGATCTAGCACTTGCTTCTTCTTAATCTCCACAACAAGAGACATCAAATCACTTCTTGTACCAGCACACCACTATCCTTGGAATCCAAGAAGCAAACTCCAAAATTATCCAAGCAGTGAATATCCTTCACTAATTCTCACTTTCCTTCCTTTACATGAGCCAAACTCCACATGGAGAACCTGTTAAGAGCATCAACAACCATATTAGCCTTACCTGGGTGATAGTAACGACTCATATCATAATGTTTGAGAAGCTTAAGCCATCTCCTGTGCTAAGATTAAGCTCTTTCTAGGTGAACACATACATAGACTCTTGAGATCAGAAAAGATATCCACGTGTGCACCATATAAATAATGCCGCCATATTTTTAAAGCAAACACAACCGCCAACAACTCTAAATCATGAGTAGGATAATTTCTCTCATGTACCTTCAAATGCCTGGAATCATTGGCAATCACCTTCCCATGTTGTATCAACACAGAACAAAGCCCTACTCGAGATACATCACAATAAACCATGAACTCGTCATTACCTTTCAACAAAGTCAAAATTGGAGCCGAATTTAACATTTCCTTTAACTTCTCAAAAATTTCTTCACAAGCATCTGACCAAGAAAACTTAACATTCTGTTGAGTTAACTTAGTCAAAGGAGAAGCTATCGGTGAAAAGCTTTACACAGACCGCCTGTAATACCCGGCTAAATCCAAGAAGCTCCAAATATCAAATGAAGATGTGGGTCTAGGCTAACTTTTCACCATAACAACCTTTTATGGATCCACCATAATCCCTCACCAGAAATAATGTGACTCAAGAAAGTTATAGAAATCAACCAAAACTCACACTTGGAAAACTTGGCATATAATTGTTGTTCCTTTACGGTCTCCAATACCACACGAAGGTGATTAGCATGATCCACCTCACTCTTCGAATAAACTAGAATGTCATCAATAAACACAATGAAGATGAGATCTAAATACTGATAAAAAACTTTGTTCAGTAAATCCATAAACATCACCGGAGTATTATGCAACCTGAATGACAGTACCAAAAATTCAAAGTGCCCATACCAAGTACGAAAACTTGTCTTAGGGATATCCACCTCCCTAATCTTTAGATAATGGTACCCAGACCAAAGATCTATCTTAGAAAAGAACTTGGCACCTTGTAACTAGTCAAAAAAATCATCTATCCTTCAAATAGGATACTTTTTCTTGACCATCACCTTGTTCAGCTACTTATACTCAATGCACATCCAAATGGAACCATCCTTCTTATGAATAAACAAAATCGGTGCGCCCCAAGGAGATACACTAGGATGAATTAACCACTTATCCAGAAGATCCTAAAGTTGCTCCTTGAATTCCCTTAACTCTACCAGAGCCATTCTATATGAAGGAATAGAAATTGGATGAGTATCCAAAATTAGATCAATACCAAACTCTACTTCCCTATCCAAAGAAACGCCAGGAAGATCATCCAGAAAGATCTATGGAAACTCATTAACCACAGAAACTAACTGACCTTTCGAGTTAGAATCTTTAACCAAGACCAATTGATAAAGACACCCTTTGTAGATCAACCTCTGAGCTCTAAGATAAGAAATAAACCTCCCCCTAGGAGCTAAAGAAACACCCTCACATTCTATAATCGGCTCTCCAAGGAGCCTAAAGATAACTTTACGGGTTTGACAATCCAAAAATGCATAATAAGAGTGTAACCAATCCATACCCAGGATAACATCAAAATCCATCATATCCAACTTTAACAGATCCACCAAGGTCTGCTTCCCACCAACAGATACCATACACCCCCTATAGACCCTCTTAGAAATACTCGAGTCACCTACAAGGATAGAAATAAAAAAGGGATCAAAAATAACTTATGGATTATAACCAAAAGATACAGCCTCAAAAGGAGTCACATAGTCAAGTGATGCCTTGGATTCGTTTTGGGATGCCAAAGCATGCAACCTATTCTTACCAATACTAGAACCAGAAGCAGTAACAGAAGCCGATAACACACCACTAGGTCTAGGAGCGAAAGATGAAGCCACAAGAATCTTATTTGTCCCTATAACAACCTTATTAACCAGATAATCCCTGAGCCGATGGACTGCATGGCCACACTTGAAGCATTTGTCCTTTCCTTCATCGAAATAACCCCGATGTGGACAACCACAAAATCAATAAAAAAGTCATACAAAAATTGACTGACCTCCACTTACCTAAGATTGGGCATCCTGTACTTAAAAATTTTCACCACTATGATGACGTCTGTCGTCCGACAGACAAAGAGCACTAGCAGAAGAGTAGGAACTGGAAATCCCCCACTTCTTTTTCTATCATTTGCCACCATCTTGACCATCTTGAGATGGAGCACCTCCTTGATAAGAAAACCTACTTCTCTTACTCTACCTATCCCCAAACTCCGCCTACTTCCTCTTTTCATCTTTCACCTGCTGTTTATGAATAGTCAACCTAGAGATATCCATATCCTTAATCATCAAAGTAGTATTACTCTCTGAATTCAGATCTTGATTCAACCAAGAAGAGAACTTTCTCATTCTAGCCCACATGTTAGCCACTATATCAGGAGCATACCTTGACAATTGGTGAAACTTCAAGGCATATTCCTTAACAGACATCATTCCCTGATTGAGGTTCAAAAACTCCTCCATCTTTGCATCCCTCAACTCTAGGGGAAAGAAATTATCTAGAAAAGTATCGGAGAAGACATACGATAAAGATAACTATTCTATATCTCCTTTATCCTTATCCCACTCTTGATACTACTGATATGTAACATCTTTAAGTTGATAAGCTGCAAAGTTTACCCCCTTCACATTAGTAGCCCACATCACACGAAATATCTTCTCTATTTCATTGAAGAAGCTCTATGGATCCTCTTCTACCTTCACTCTAGAAAAAGTTAGAGTACCCATCTTTATAAATTGGCCAACCCTTGGGGCCTCAGCAGACAAAGCATCAAACACATATTTCCAATAGTATGAATAGACTGATGGAATTTATTATTAGTAACCTCATCTTGTGGAGGACTAGTAGAAATAGGTGAAACTCCAAAACTATCAAGGATAGGACCATGAGATCAAAGATGAACCCCAAAAGCAGGATGCACCCCTTTAGTATTACTCCTAAATAGGATAATTGAATTTCCTTATGTTCCAGATAAATGAGACATTATATGAAAGAAGAACAAACTAAGATTAGAGAAGATCCCAAGCGTGAGACTCCAAGCTTGAAAATAGAATACCAAGAAAGTGAAATATTTCTAAAAGTCTTGTAGCCTCTTCCTTATGAGTATGGCATGCTAAACACCCTTAAAAGAAACTTTCATCGACACAGCTTTGTGGACTTCTAATTGACTGTGAACCTAGGCTCTGGTACAACCTTGACATGACCATACTTGGGGTCTTATTGTAAGAGGCATCCGAAGTCCGACCAAGACCGCAGACCACCCTCGTTACCTAACTCAACCTCCAGCCTCCTTCTCTGAGTTAGCTGAATTTTGAGTATGTAATAAAGTAGTGTAATAGCTCACATAAAGACTCTAGTAATAGATCACAACTGTGACTGGCCCAACCGAGTCTAACCATCCTATAAACATAATCCAAACATACCAAACCACACCAAACAAGGCCAGAACAAAAGACGTTCTAAAACATAATATAATTAAGCCCAAAATGTAATATAACTGAACAGTGAGAAATTATGTCCGATGATGCCAGTCTCCCAGCTAATTCTAATTCCAAGGCTAACACCAATACTGATCCTGCCCATTCTAACCCATAGAAGTACCACAAAGCCTATAACAAAAAGAGTAATCAAATTTGGTTGGCACGTACCCCCAACCATAGCCTAAACCAATATCCAAAATAAAACCCTAATGCCTAAAAATATCTATAACATGAAATAGAGTCTTCTAAAAGAATGGAATCTCACCACTTCAGTCCTAATACTGATCTTGAGTCAATCACTTCATAGGAGGAGTAGAATGGCCAGTTCGTACATAGTATGGGTATACAGCCACTAGTAGATACGGTTAGCGAGTGACCGCTAGAATGATCTTAGGGTAAGGATAAAATAATGCCATTTATGAAAGAAAGTAAAGTTATTCATATGCACAAAAACAAACATATATAAATATATATACATATAACTATGCTGGGAAAAAGGGATCAGGTTTAGCATACCTTTAAAACCTTTAACTGGGTTGTGTAGCTTTGTCGTCTAAAACCACCCAAGGGCTATATAGATTCAACTCCCCCTACTGAAAGGGCCCTAGTGCGTATAGCCACACAACCAGGAAAGTATCCCATGGGATGAATAGTACATAACTAAAATAAAGTGTGACATCATGCACATGATCACCAAGACCAACTTCATTTCGACAAACATGAGCTTCCAATTTTGGTCCCCCGGAGACCTTCATATTCCACAGCTTTACTACACATCCTGCCATTATTGCCCATTTAAAACCAGTTTCTAAATAACAAAACTATTATCCATTTATTAACCAAGGGCATTGATATTGGTATCGTCATACCAACCCTTATTTCCATGTATCATCCATAGACAACCATTTACAAGTTCATGGGGACTTTCAAGTGCCCTTCCATTTTCCATATTAAACCACTTAGGAGACATCCATGTTCCCAAAAAGTATACCCAATTAACCTTTAGCCATTCCAAAACATTTAAACCATCCATAATACCTTTACTAAGTTTAAAACATACAATAGTTCCATTAAAAGAAGTCAATACACTAAACATATTTTTATAAGTATTTTGTCAGACATATTGGAGGCATAATATGACTAAAATCAATTCCAATTACCAATAAGTCATTCCCATTTGGTCTAGTTATCCAAAATAACCATTAATACATATAAAAGCATAATTAAAACCATAGGAAATCATTACCAACCATTTAACATCAAAATCCCAAAATCATATTTTAAAGACAAAGTCGTGTAATAGTAAGACCATGAAAATATTCATATAAACCATGCCTTTAAGTAAAATTAACAATGAGGGAAGAGAATGTGCCTTAAACTAAGATAATGATTGTAAGAAATCACCAAGACAAGACCAAAATTGATCCTTTAGTTGAAACCTTAGCTCCCCTTGTCCAAAAGCTCTAGAGAGAATTATGGAGTGTTTAAGAAGGGTTTCTAAGTGTTAATGAAAAGAATAATAGGGTAAATAACCTACCAAGTAGGATAGAAGTCATGGGACCCTATTAGGATAAGTAGGGAAATGTCAAGAATACCCCCACTTAAGTTGCACAAAAATCCTATCGCAGGGATACGACTAACCCACACAAGTCACATCCTCCGATATGATCCATATCCTC
Source organism: Capsicum annuum (assembly GCF_002878395.1). Taxonomy (NCBI): domain Eukaryota; kingdom Viridiplantae; phylum Streptophyta; class Magnoliopsida; order Solanales; family Solanaceae; genus Capsicum; species Capsicum annuum. The sequence goes on along the minus strand of NW_025833695.1, from coordinate 138,765 downwards.
CACTGGAAACCTGGCCTCAACTCTTGTATCAAACATTGTCCTATATATGACTTATCCAACCAAGTCGTAACCACAACATATGATCAGTATCCATGACCCGTATCCCTGGCAGAATAAAATACTAGGAGGATTGGACATCGCTTACCATACGAGTCCCTAGTATAATTCGTACTCTGGCTTACAGCTCATGGTGAGACACTCATACTCGAATCCAACCCAAGTAATCAAATATAAGATTAAGTTAGGGAACCAAATGATCCGCAACCCCCAATAAGACTCGTATCCCCAAGTCATATGCATTCCAGTAACCCAAATCTAACTCACCAACAACACTAGTCAATATATGACCAAACCATACCATTCATAATATACAGCTCATACCCATGTGTCATACAAGGTCCAGAGATCAAAATTGTAGGGAATTTCAAAGGTCTGGAAACCAGCGTGTTTCAAAGGATCACCAAGACACTTCCTCAACATAGAGACATGAATTACTAGATGAATGAAGTTCAAACTAGGATGAAACTCAAATTCATAAGCAATATTTCCTACCCTCCGCAAAACCACATAAGGACCAATATATCGGGGACTGATCTTTACCTTTTGTCAAATCGTATTACTCTCTTCATGGGATATATCTTGAGGAATACCTTTTCGCTAACCTCAAACTCTAAGTTTCTATGCCTTACATCAACATACGACTTTTGGAGACTTTGGTTAACCTTAAGCCTATCCCGAATCACCTTCACCTTTTCCATAGCTTGATAGATCAAATCCATACCAAAAATATCTATCTAGCAAGCTCAAACCAACCAGTAGGAGATCAACACATCCTACAATACAATTCCTCAAAAGGGGCCATACCAATACTAGAATGATAGCTAGGCCATACCAATACTAGAATGATAGCTAGGCCATACCAATACTAGAATGATAGCTATTATTGTAAGCAAACTCTACCAAAGTTAGATGCTCAACCCAACAGCCACCATAATAAACCACACATACCCAAATCATATCCTTCAATGTATGAATAGTTCTTTCCACTTGCCCATCTATTTGGGGAAGAAAAATAGTACTCAAACTTACCTTAGTACCCAATTTCTTTTAAAAGTCCACCAAAAATTGGATGAAAATTATGTACCACGATTAGAGATAATTGAAATAGGTTCCCCATGCAGCTTTATAATCTCTTGAAGATATAACTGTGCATAATCCTTTGCTAAAAAGGTAGTCCTTACTGGCATGAAGTGAGCAGACTATGTCATCCTATCCATGATAACCCAAATCAAATCATATTGATTCCATGACCGAGGAAGACCTATAACAAAATCCATATTGATTACCTCCTATTTCTATTTGGGAAAAACCATCTATTGATATAACCCACCAGGTCTCATATGCTCAACTTTAACTTGTTAACACACCAAGCCTTTGTCCATATAATCAGCCACGTCCCTTTTCATACCATTTCACTAATACATCTACTTGAGATCATGATACGTTTTGTCGAGCCGAGATATACAAAATAGCTCTATTTATATGCCTCAGCCAAGATCCTTTGTCATAGACCATCAACATCAGGAATGCACAACCTCCCTTGGTACCGTAAAGTACCATCGCCACTCATCTCAAACACCATTACTTTTTCCATACCCACATTACTCTTGATTTTCATCAATATAGGATCTAGCACTTATTTCTCCTTAATCTCTCACCAAGGGATGACTGAACCACTTCCTGTACCATTACTCCACCATCTTTAAAGACCAAAAGATGAATTCTAAGATTTGCCAAGTGTTGAATATCCTTCACCAATACCCGTTTTCCTTCTTTCATATGAGCTAAACTCCTTATGGATAACCTGCTAAGAGTATCATCAACTATATTAGCCTTACTTGGTGATAGTGAAGATTCATATCATAGTCTTTGAGAAGCTCCGACCATCTTTTTTGCTTGAGATTTAGCTCTTTTTATGTGAACACATACTGTAGACTCTTATGATTAGAAAAGATATCTATGTACACTCCATACTACTAATGTTGCTAGATTTTAAAATCAAAAACGACTGCCAGCACCACCAAATCATTAGTAGGATAATTATTCTCATGCACCTTTAATTGCCTAAAAGCATAGGCAATCACCTTTTTATGCTGCATCAAGACATAACTAAGTCCTACCCTAGATGAAGTACAATAAACAAAAATCCCTCACTGCCCTCAGGAAATGTTAAAACTGGAGCTGAAGTTAGCTTATCTTTCAACTTCTCAAAACTCCCCTAAAAAGCATCCGACCAAGAAAACTTTTCCTTTTTTTGAGTCAACTTAGTCAAAGGAGCATCTATTATCGAAATGCTCTCCCAAACCGCCGATAATACCCAACATAACCTAAGAAGCTCCCAATGTCAGTTAGAGTCGTGGGTCTAGGCCATCTTTTAACCATAGCCACCTTTTGTAGATCCACCATGATCCCTATGATAGAAATAATATGACCAAAAAAGTCACAGCATTCAACCAAAACTCACACATGGAGAATTTAGCCTACAACTATTGCTCCATAAGGGTCTATAATATTGCATGGAGGTGATTAGCATGATTCACCTAACTTTTTGATTAAACCAGAATGTTATTAATAAACAAAATGATAAAGAGATCTAAAAATTGCCTGAAAACCCTATTCATCAAGTCCATAAATGTTGCTGGGGCATTAGTCAAACCAAATGACATCATCAAAAATTCAAAGTCCCCATCTGAGTATGAAAAGTCATCTTAGGGATATCCTCCTCCCTAAGCTTAAGTTGATGATACAAAGAACAAAGATTTATCTTAGAAAAAAACTTGGAACCCTGCAACTGATCAAACAAGTCAACTATTCTTAGAAGAGGATACTTGTTCTTGAACATTGCCTTATTCAATTATCGATAGTCAATGCACATTCAAAGGGATCCATCCTTCTTTCACATAAACAACACTGGAGCACCCAATGGAGATACACTAAGATCAATAAACCCCTTATCTAGAAGATCCTTAAAGTTGCTCCTTAAGTTTTCTCAACTCAGACGGGGCCATTCTATAAGGAGGAACATATATTAGATGAGTATTGGAATCAAATCAATACAAAACTCTATTTTCCTATTCGGAGGAACACCAAGAGGATCATTCGGAATGACCTCAGAAAGCTCATTTACAACTGGGAATCACTATAAAGAAGAACTATCCAAGTTAGAATCTTTAACCCGAAACAAGTGATAAAGACAACCTTTAGCGATTAACCTCTAATCTCTAAGATAAGAAACAAACCTCCTCCTAGGAGCAAGGGACTACCCTCCCACTGTATAATTGGTTCACCAGGGAACCTAAATACAACCTTACAAATCTAACAATCCAAGGATATGTAACAGGAGGGTAATGAATCCATCCCCAAAAAATTATCAAAATCCACCATATCATGTTTTGAAAAATCCACCAAAGTTTGCCTACCTCCAACAGCTACCACACACCCCCGATTGACTCTCTCAGCAAAAACTGAGTCACCTATCGAGGTAGAAATAGAAAAAGGATCCAAAACAACCTCAGGATAAAAACTAATACATATAACCACAAATGGGGTCACATAAGAACTAGTGGACCCTGGATCAAACAGACAATATATGTCATGGAAAAAGAGTTGCAACATACCAGTAAAAATATCAACTAATGCCCTAAATTGCTACTGAGATGCAGAAACATATAACCTATTCCATATAGTGTCGATATCAAAATCAAGAGTAGACACCAAAGCTGCACCATAAGGCGCAAGAGCAGAAGATAAAGTAACTAGAGATTTGACCACTCCCGAAGCTCCTTTACCAATCGAATAATTCTTGAGCATATGGAATGGCTAGGAATATTAAAAATGCTTGTCCCTTTTTCATCATAATAACACTGATGAAGACAACAATAAAACTAGCAAGGAGATTATGAAGAAACCAACTAACCCCAAATCGTTGTAGATTAAGAACCTTATGCCCAAAAATTATCACAACCTGTTGATGCCTATCACCCAACTGCCTCGGGTAAGGAGTGCTAGCAGTAGAAAGGGAACAAAAACTCCCCTACTTCTTTTTCAGCCATTTACCTCTATCCCGACCACCTTGCAACTTAGCACCTCCCTAATAAAAAAACTTATTCCTCTACCCTACCTATCTTCAAACTCTACCTATTTTCTCTTCTCATCCTCCACCTTATGCGTGTGGACAAATAACCTTGAAATGTCCATATCCTTGATCATCAAAGAAGTCTTACATTTTCAAAGATCAAATCCTGAGATAGCTAAAAGTAAACTTTCTGATCTTCGCTCTCATGTCAGCCACCAAATTAGGACCATACCTTTATAGCTAGAGAAATTTCAAGAAATATTCCTTAACAGACATTCTCCATTGCTTAAGATTCTCAAAATTCTCCATCTTTGCTTCTCTCAGCTTTTGAGGAAAGAAACTATCCAGAAAAGCTCCAATAAAATCATCCCATAAGGATGACTCCTTGATATCATATCTATCCCTATCCCATTCTCTATACCACTGGTATACAACATCCTTAAGCTAATAAGATACAAAGTTTACACCCTTCACATTAGTAACCTTCATCACCCTGAATATCTTTTCCATTTTTTCCAAGAACTTCTGAGGATCCTCTTTCACCTTTACACCAGTAAAAGTAGTAGGAGTCATTTTCATAAATTGATCAACCCCTGTGTCCTCAACAAACAAACCACCAAACTTATCCCGCTCAGTCTGAGTAGCAACCAAATGAGCAATAGTATGAATAGACTGGTAAAATTTTGCATTAGTCACCTCACTTTAAGAAAGACTAGTAGCAATCAGAGAAACTCCAGAAATATGGGGAATAGGACCCTAAGATCAAATACAAACTCTAGACATAGGACCTACCTCATTAATATTATCCCCAGATGGGACCAAAGAGTTTTCTTGTGTTCTTGATCATCACGGTGTGATATGAAAAGTAAACAACAAGGGATAAGAGAAAAATTCTAGGACTTACACTCCAAGCTTCAAAATAGAATACCAAGAAAGTGAAAAATTCCTAAATTCCTTATAGCCTCTCTCTTAGGAGTGTGGCATACTATATACCCGTAAAAGAGACTCTATAAAACACAACTTTGTGGACTCCCAATTGACCATGAACCTAAAGCTTTGATTCCATCTTGACATGACTTGACCCAAGGGCCCTGTTGTATTGGGCATCAAAGTCAAACTAGGACCAGAGATCACCCCTATTACCTAACCCAACCTCCAGTTGCCTGCCATGAGTTGGCTAAATTTTGAACATATAACAAGATAGCATAACTGGACAAAGACTTACCTTAGGATAGGTCTATTCCTTGACTAAACCAACTAAGTAATCCAGTGTACCAAATCGTACCAACCAAATAACAAAGCCAAACCAATACCGAACTAAGGGCCATAAACCAAGCAATAACCAAATAAGTTCCATAATATAATATGATTAATCCTAAAATAAAAAAGGATGGAACAACTAATAATATTATCAATCGGTATCAGCCCTAATACCAATAAAAATGCTAAGGCTGACACCAATACCAAAGTCGACCATTCCAACCCATAGTAGTACCAACAAAGCCTCTAACCAAAATAATACCAAAATCCAGTTGGGACATGCCCTCAGTAATAGCCAAAACTAATAATTGTAAATAAGTTAAATTACAAAATAACATCTATGAAATAGAGCCTACTAAATAGATGAAAGCTCATAACTTAAATCTAAATGCTGACCTTAAAGTTTGAATAGCTTAGTAAGAGGAGTGGAATGGTCAGTTCTTGTATCGCATGGGGTTATAGTACCTGAAGATGGGTTAGTGAGTGAATTCTAGCATAAACTCAGGATAAGGATAAAATAATGCCATTTATAAAACCAAGTAAAAACCAACCATATGCACACAACCATACATACATATATAACTATTCCAAAAAAGGGGATTGGGTTTAGCATGTCATTAAAACCTTTACCTAGGCTATGTAGATTTGTCGTCCTAAACCACTCATGGGTTATATGGGTTCAGGTCCCCCTGCTAAAAGGGCCCTCGTACATAAATTCACACGACCAGGAAAGAAAACCTGGGATAACTAGTACATCCCCCACAATATATAGTGTGATATTATGCACACAGTAACAAGAACCAAACCTCACATCGGCAAATATGAGTTTCTTGTTTTGATCCCCCTGGGACTTCTACCTTCCATGACTTTTCTACACCTCCCTCCTTTAAGATTAATTAAAACCATTTTTTTCATCCAAGACATTATCCAATTATTATTAACTGAGGCTATTAGTAGTGGTATCGTGATACCAACAATAAATTGCAAGTATTGTCCTTAGCCAATCCTTATGGGATTCCCATGTGCCCCATATGATTTCCAATTAACAAAAACTATGGCTACCAAGGCCTTTTCTACCCATTAAAAATCATTCAAATCATTCATATCATTTATGGTTCCATTACTATATTTAAACAATGCATAAGTTCCATTTAAAAACTCATATTATTGTGAAAACATTGTTAAAGGCATTTTATCAAACAGATTGGGGACATAATATTTTCAAAAACTAAAGGCCATTGCTAAAGAACCATTACCATGAAAAAAATTATCCATAACCACCATTAGTGCATATAACAGCATAATTAAAATATGGGAAAACCATAACCAAGAATTTATAACCAAAACCCCTAAATCATATTGGTAAACCCAAAATCATACAATATTCAAATCATAAAAATATTGTATGAAACCATGCCTTTAGTTGGAACTAACAATGAGAGAAGAGAACATGCCTTAAACCAAAATAACGATGGAGAGAAATCAACAAGATAAGCCCCAATTTACTACTTAAATATAAACCTGGCTTTCTTTGCCCAAGAACTCTAAAGATGATGTTATAGTGTTTTCAATGTTTTTAAGAATAAAATAATAGGGCAAATAACCTCCCAAGTACAATATAAGTCGTGGGATCTTATTAGGATAAGTGGGGAAATGAACAAATTGCCCTCACTTAAGCTGCATTAAATTCCCTTCATAGGGTTCCACTGACCCTTACGAGTTGTGTAGCTTTGTCTTCCTAAACCACCTATGGGCTATATGGGTTCAGGTCCTTCTGCTTAAAGGGCCCCAGTTTGCGAAGTTGCACGACCAAGGAAGAAAACCTGGGATGACTTGTACATCCCCCAAAATATATAGTGTGACATCATGCTCACAGTCACTAGGACCAAATCTTACATCAGCAAATATATTCCAGTATAGACCCCCCAGGACCTCCACCTTCCACGGCTTTGCTACACCTCTTTCTTTTAACCCTAATTAAAACTATTTTTTCCATCCAAACCATTATACCATTATTATTAACTGAGGCTTTTAGTAGTGGTATCTTCAAACCAATAATAACTTGCATCTATTGTCCTTAGCCAATCCTTAGGAAATTCCCATGTACCCTACATGATTTCCAATTAATCAAAACCATGGCCTCCAAGGCCTTTTTAATTAATTTAAAACCATTCATATTATTTAGGTTTCCATTACCAAGTTTAAACCATGCATAATTTCCTTTGAAAAACCAATATTATAGTGAAAACATTGTTAAAGGCATTTTGTCAAACACATTAGGGGCATAACATTTTCAAAATCCAAATTCCATTACCAAAGAACTATTCCAAAGCAACCAATTATCCAAAACCACCATTAATACATATAAAAGAATAATTAAAATATAGGAAAACCATAACCAAGCATTTATAACCAAAACAACCAAATCATATTAGAAAACCCTAAATTATACAAATTTATACCATAAAAACATTGTATATAACCATGCTGTTAGTTGGAAATAACAATGAGTGAAGAGAACATGCCTTAAAACAAGATGATGATGGATAAAAATCACCAATACAAGCCCCAATTAACTTCTTAAGATGAAACCCTAGCTTTCTTTGTCCAAGAACTATAGAGAGAATTTAAGAGTATTTTCCTAGTTTTTAAAAATAGAATAATATAGAAAATAACCTCCCAAGTTCAATATAAGTTGTAGGAACCTATGAGGATAAGTGGTAAAATATCTAGATTGCCCTTACTTAAACTGCCTTAAATTCTCATCATATGGTACGACTGACCCTTATGAGTTGTACTTAACCCGTACGAGTGGTACCCACCTCTCATACGCTAGTATTTCCCCCTTGGAACCAAAACCATCCAAGGTATGGAATATCCAAATGCAAGTTGTATTTAAGCGTAAGAATGGTACCCATAAAACGTACCCCCAAGCATTATAAAATCTAGGAGGTTTGAACACGGACCACCTAATAAGTCCTGGGTATGACTCGCACCCTTTCTTATGGCTCATGGTGAACCACTCATACTCAAATCCAACTTAAGTTACAAAGTATTATATTATGCTATGTAAAACCCAAACCCAATGATCCATATCCCACCATATGACTCGTACCATTCAAGTCGTACCAATTTTAGTAACCAAAATCCATACCACCAACCAAAAGTAGTCACTAGATGACTGGAACAAACTATTCATACCCAAACATATGGCTTATACCCATGTGTCATATTGGGTTGAAGGGTGGTCAATGGTATATGTTCAAAAGTCATCCAACATGTGGTAAAAAGTGGTCAATGGCTTAGGTATTTAGGGTTGTCTTCGGTCTTAGTTATACTTGAGATACCCAACATGATCAGGCCCTAGTTTGGGCTATGTTAGATTGGTATCAGAGCATAGTTTCATGTTCAATTGGGTGTCTACAAAATTATGTCGAGTTGGGTCTCTTTTTAGGGTTATAGTATGTGACCCTCATAAGGGAGAGGCTACGAGGCATTTAGGAATATTACTCTTTCTTAAGGTCTATTTTTGGGTTGTGGAACCTAATATATTGGATCTCTCCAATTGCTATTTGTTCGCCTTTTAGATCATGCCTCCGAGAATATCTAATGTCCATGGGAACCTTTCTATCTAAACTGAGGACAATAGAAATTGAGGCCATCCTACCCTAGGGGTTTATAATAGGTCTAGGACCACTATCTCTAATGGTCCAAATAGATCACTACCAGTTCCTCCTATACATCATCAAATACCTCAAGATGACATGTCTGATGCCGACTTTCACCAGTCGGTCCTTTTTCTCAATCAGTTGGTCGCCTCTCAGATTGAGCATGTGGATTCTATTACTATAATATCTAAGGGCACTAGAGTTGGCTAATTTATCAGGTTGAATTCTCTTGTTTTACTGGTATGAAATTTTAAGAGGATCCTCAAGGCTTCATAGATAAATGAAAAAGAATTTTTAAGTGATGCATGTTAGTAAGGTGGAAGGTGTGGATTTGTCAACCTACCAATTAAAAGATATAGCTCAATATTGTTATGAAGAGTGGGAGTAGCTCAGAAGTGTGGATGTTAAGTCCTCCTTGTGGGAGAACTTTTTATAGCTTTTTTTGATCAATTTTTTACTCAAGGGCGAAGGGAGGAGATGGTAGAAGAGTTTGTTAACCTGAAGTTGGGAAAGATTTTAGTTAAGGAGTATACTATGATGTTTCACCAATTATCTAGGTATTCTCTGGAGTTACTATTTATCATGAGAGCTAGAATGATGAAGTTCGCTTCTAGGTTGTCTCAAGACTTCATTTTTAAGAGTAATGCTGCTTTGTTGAACAAGGACATGGATAGTTCTAGACTGGTTGTTTATATGAAACAAGTAGAGAAAGAGACGAAGAAGTAGGTTGAAATGTGGGAAAGGTAGAGTAAGAAATTCTGACATTCAGATCAAGAGGGAGGTCAATATCAGCGCAATAGAGATGGTAGAAATTGGACAAAAAAAAGTGGGGCATTTTTGGGTCCTACTCGACGGCTAGTAATCCCTACCTAAATTTGTATAGTGATAAGTGTTTTTAGGTTAGCGATAGTTCTAGGGAACAGAGTGCTCAATCTCAGGCTAATGGGGCCCAATAAACTACATCATATCCTTCTTGCAAATTTTATGGTCAATTACATCAGGGTTTCTATGATAAAGGAAGGGAAGTGTTTTAATTGTGGTCAGCCAGGGAATATAATTAGAAACTTTCCATAGGGTAAGTTTAATTCTGGGGCTAACAAGGTTACGGTTACCTCGTCATCAGCTCCAGCATAAAAGGGTGCACCATTTTGCTCTGGCACTAGTGGGAATTGACTCTATGCTCTCACTACCCATCAAGAGTATGAGGCATCGCCTGATGTCGTAACTTGTATGTTGAAACTCTTTTCCCATGATGTGTACTATTTACTTGACCCTGGGTCTACTCTTTCTTATGTGACATTTTAGTTTTGGTCCCGAGTGTATTTTGGACCCCTTTTCTACTTTTACATCGGTAGGTGACTCTGTGGTTGCTAGGAGTGTCTATAAAGGTTATGTGGTTTCACTGGGTGGTTTGTAGACTTTGATTGATCTATTTGAAGTAGACATGGTTGATATCATTATCATATTAGGGATGGATTAGTTGCACTCATGCTATTCCTCTTTAGATTGTCAAACCTGTAATTTCATATTTAAATTACCTAATGATCCAGTAATTGAGTGGAAAGGTGGTTATCTAGTGCCTAAGAAGAGGTTCATATCATGTCTTAGAGTTCAGAAGTTAATTTTTGAGTGATGTCCTTATCATTTGGTCTGGGTTAAAGATTCTAACTCAGACGATTATTTTTTATATTCCATCCCGGTGGTAGATAAATTTCCTAAGGTTTTCCCTAATGACCTTCTTGGTGTCCCTCCTTATGGGGATATTGATTTTGGGATTGATCTTGTTCTTGATACTCGTCCTATCTCTATTCCCCCATACAGAACAACTTTATCTAATTTAAAGATGCTTAAGGAGCAATTAAAGGATCTTTTAGAAATTGATTTCATCCATCCTAGTGTATCCTCGTGAGGTGTACCGGTGTTGTTTGTGTGCAAGAAGGATGGTTCCCTTTGTATGTGTATTGATTACTAGGAATTGAATAAGGTAACAATAAGGAATAATACCCTCATCCAAGGATAGATACTTTGTTTGGTCACCTCTAGGGTGCTAAGTTTTCCTCGAAGATCGATCTTTGATATGAGTATCATCAGTAAAAGATTAGTGGAGTAGATATCCCTAAGATAGCCTTCCATACCCGATATGGGCATTTTGAGTTCCTAGTTATGTCTTTTGGGTTGACTAATGCCACGGTGGCATTTATGGACCTGATGAACTTGGTCTTTCATCAGTTTTTGAATTTGTTCATTATTGTATTAATAGTCAATATTTTGGTTTACTCTAAGAGTGAGGTGTATCATGTTGATCACCTCGGCATTGTATTGCAAACCCAGAAAGAGCATTAGTTGTATCCCAAATTTTTAAAATGTGAATACTAGTTGAATGTTGACACTTATTAGGATTATGTCATATCTAGTAAACGAATCATGATCGATCCACAGAAGGTTGCAGTGGTTAAGACGTGGCCTAGACCCATGACTCCAACTAATATTTAAAGTTTCTTGGGTTTACCCGATTACTACAACAGATTTATGAAAAGTTTCTCCTCCATAGCTGCCCCATTGACTAAGTTAAATCAGAAGAAGGTAAATTTCTTGTGGTTCGATGCATGTGAGGGTCGTTTTGAGAAGCTGAAGGATAAGCTAACTTTGGCTTTGGTTATGACTTTTCCTGAAGGCACTGATGATTTGTGTTCTATTTTGATGCATCCCGTGTGGGGCTTGGTTACATTTTTTTATAGCATGGCAAGGTGGTAGCTTATGCTTCTAGGCAGTTGAAAGTGTACAAGATGAATTATCAGACTCATGTCTTGGAGTTGTTAGTGGTGGTTTTCATGTTGAAAATCTATTGTCACTATAAATATAGAGTGCATATAGATATCTTTTCAAATATTGCAATATATGCCCACTCAGAAAGAGCTAAATCTCAGGCAAAAGTGGTGGCTTGAGCTAATCAATGATTCTGACATGAGCCTTCACTACTATCCAGGTAAAGCTAATGTGGTTGTTGATTCTCTTAGCAGGTTATCCATATGTATATATATTTATATATGTATTTGCATATGGTTATTTGTATAGGTTTGATTTGGTTTTGTATTAATGGCATTACTTTATATTTATCCTTGAGTTATATGCTAGCACTCACCCTTATAATCATCTTTAGGTGCTATATCCCCATGCGATGCAGGAATTGACCATACTACCACTCCTTTTGCTAAGTGACATAAGGGATAACTTTTGAGTCCGACAGAAGTGGTGAGCTTCCATACTCTGAAAGACCCCATTTCGTGCTATGTATTTCTGTATGTCCTTATTATTTCTTTTGGTTTTATTTTTGCTATTGTCGGGGGCATGTCTTGACTGGATATTCTTAGGTTTTTACTAAAAGCTATGTTGGACTACTGAAATGCCCCAAAAATGAATCCCGAAACATCACATGGTGCTTAGGGTCACAAGTGATCCCAAGCTAACCCTTCTACTGGCGTACTTACAAGCAACTAAACAAAATATATAAATCTGAATAAAATCAGTGGAAACATAAAAACTCTTCTGAACTGGATCAATACAAATCTGAATTTATAAGATTATAACTCTGTTGTTACAAACCAAACTGAAACTGAATACATCAACACTACTGACTGTCTATGAAGCCTCTACTAGTATTGACTATAGGGAGCCGGGTCATGAATCCCAAATATCCCAACTTAATACGACTGATTAAAGAAAATACAATACTTCTCAAACTGTATAATTGACTCGAGCCCTTGAATCAAAAGGACTCATCACCTCCTGACTGGGAGCTGTGAACTGACTGAATATGGTGTATGCGCTACAACTTGTACCTATATTATGAGACAATGTAGTACATAGACATATATGTGGATCAGTACTTTGAGGATGTACTAAGTATATGGGGGTGTATGGAATAGTTAAACAATACCATCAATCTTCAGAGAAATCATGCATGCTGATATAAATGACTCACATAGCTTGAGCAAAAACTAAAATCTAAATCTCATGAATCATGAATAAGGAAACATGTAGTATAAATCTCGTGACTCATTACACTTTATTCTAAAATCTTTATCCTCTTATTGTTCTCAACTTTTGTCAACTGGATGAAATCTTAAAATAATAACTTTTAGGAAATACGCTTTAATCTTATGAAATTAAGGAACTTCTTTCGAAACCTAAGAATTATAGCGCTTTAGGAAACTTAGTATTTGGGACTTAAAGAATGTAACACTTTTAGAGACTTTGGGACTTAAAACTTTGGAATCTTAAAACATTAACTTTCAAAAGATATACTAAGACTTTAAATCTATAAATTATTTCAAGAGTAGGGGCCTTCTTTTGGAACTTAGAGATTTCAGAACTTTGGGATTAGAAACTTGGGAATTCTCAAAAATCAAACTTTCAACATATATACTTTTATCTGAATTAGAGTAGGGGACTGCTTTGGGAGTTTCTTCTGACCGACATAAAACCATGTGAGCTGACATGGAGTCCAACATCTTTCCTACATTGAGGAGAGCTATTCTACCCCTGCCATCGGAATAGAACCTTTACTTTAGTGATCACTATCTCGGCCTCAAGCCCATAAATCTCAATCCTACAGTGGCACGTAGTTCTGAGGTATGAGACCTTGGAATCATACCCGAATCGATGCTAAATACTACTCCCATACATAGGCTTGGAACTTTTAGGAAAATCCATCATAAACAATACAAATGTGTATAACGGAAGCCAGCTATGCTTCCCTTTAACTGAAATCAAAACAGTGTAGATTCCTTTCTTAGCTTAGGATCAAATTCAACTCTTTTCTTGATACTTTGGTAGACTATCACGAATAGGTTTTAAAACTTTAATATTATGGAAATATCAATACACTTCTTGAAACACTTTAGAAAGTATCAACAATTCATTCTTGGACTTAAGGCATGTATATTTTTAAAGGATCACAATTTTAGAATAAAGCTTAATTCATGACACCAATCTTGGAAACACTTGAAAATATCACATCAATATAGGAATGTGCAATTTATAGCATGAATTATCAATTTAAATCATAAATAAGTGATATAATCATGAAATTCAAGACTTGAACAACCTATCAATTCATATTCTCAAAATAATATAAGTTGGGTATAGACCCACTTGCAAAAACATGAAATTCGTTTATAAAAATCGAATCTTTGGGCACAAGAACGTAAGAGTTGTTCTAGTTCAAACCACATATACCTTAATAGACTTGGTTGGACATAGAGAATTTGACTTTGAAACCCTAGGAGATGATCTTGAATGCTTTCTTGAGATTCTTGAATTGTGAAAAGATTGGACTTGTAAGCTTGATTGAAAGAATCCTTGTAGAGAACTTTGAATTTGGAGCTTAACTTCTTAATTCTTGAGAGATGACACTAGGATTTTGTTCTTTGGAAGAAGGGAAGGGTTTTGATTTGTTTACTGACTTCTTAGGGTTAAGATAGGGGAGTTTATGTGATTAATATATCATAAAAACGTTTAGGAGTGTTTAGGGATGGTTTAGGGGTGTCAAATGACTTAGTTGCCCTCAGAATAACTCAAAAATAAAATGTCCAGGTCGTCGTTCCATGGGGTTTGTGTCGCACAATCTATGGCAAACTGTAAGGTTTGCATCGTACTCCCTATGGCACACTTTAGAATTTGCGTCGCACTCCCTATGGCACACTTTATAGCTTTCATCGTACACCCCTTTGCAAAACAATAACTTTTTGCTCGGGTATCGGATTTTGGCAAAATTGGTATCATTGGAAAGCTAATTCAATTATATACAATTTGGTGGGTCTTGATATGAAAAATTGTATGTATATAAAAATTTATACATGTTTAAAGTCGACCATTGTAGAATTGAATATCAAATGTTGGACGAATCAAATGATCTTAGCTCAACTTAGCTCTAAGTGATTCCTATGAACATTTTTAACTTCAAGAGCACTTCAATCATGAGGGTAACGATCATAAAACTTGTATTCACATGGGATTCACTAGTATTATAGCTTATACATGTAAGAACGACGGTTCTTAGACTAGCCCAAAAATGTGGGTATTACATTATCTTCCCCTTGGGAACTTTCTTCCTCGAATGATAGGTAGGAAATTATTGAGACGTTAAATTATGGAATATTGTATCTTCTAACAAAGAATATAGCTGAACTGAAACTTTAGAAATTGTATCATGAAGTTGAATTCTAAGCTAACTTGACTTACAGACCATCAACAACTGATTCATGCTAGGAATTTAGAACTCACTTGAGATTTCCATGATATAATTATTAATATAGAACTGCGAAGTTATAAATTATTTAGGAATGAATCATGAGACAATGAGACAAGATTGTACAAGGAGGGCTATACTATCTGAGCTGGTATACGTGAAAAACTGAGGTTATCTTTGGGCACTTACGAACTGAGTCATGACTAAATAGCTAAATCTTAAACATGATGCTTGGACTAAACTGAATTTGTAACTTGCATGGACGTGAATGAATTACCTCAAGAATCGGAAAGATAGAAAAAACCAGAGGAACTTGTCTATCTGATTACTAAACTATATTGCTGGCTATACGAACTGAATTATATTAAAAGCTTATACTCAACTGGAATATTTCTTCAGTACTATTAGCAAGAAGTTATAATAACATTAGGAAAAAAAAATTGTGTATGATCTGAGTGAGATATATGAAGAAGGAATTCGCAGTATAGCTATAACTTTGTAACATGGAACATAGGCTTGTTAAACATAAACTAGTTTAGAATTTCTAGGCCTTAGACAATGCAACATCTAGTTTTTCAAGCTCAGAAACACGCCTCAAATTCTCTTTTCAACTACACTTTCTCCCTTTTAATACCATGCTCACATGGGTTCATATAACTTCATATACTAATGTCTGATCTGAACTAAATTCTCTCACCGTGTTCAAGTCTAACTTGTATCATAACTTATTACACATAACATTATAGCACTAGTATGAACCATGAATTCAATACCCCAAGCATTTTCACAACTTTTCTTCTCTAGGATGATTCTTCTTATCACTTTAATAACTAACTCTAAACTCTTACTATGGATTCAGTAGCGTATATTGCATTCCTCCACTTACATCTTAACACGACATTCAAGCCTATCATTATAACTATATATGAACTTCAAGGTAAACAACCATAGAGGCTTACTCCTCCTAGTCTCTAAACCTCTATCAACAACAACATTCTTGCACTATTCTTAATAACATACACACAAAATTTTCAATTAACCACAACACGTATTAAAGACTTGGTCTTAATCTTACTTCACACTTATAGCCTTAGCTAAAATGGGCATACAACGATCTTTTATCAACAATAAACATTTACTCTCTCCCATCAAAACAACTGTTCATCATCACTATCTTAATGTAGGAAAAGTTCATAGAAAGGCTAACACATAAGGACCTGAAGCATGGAAAAATACTATGCATACAACGATCTTTTATCAACAATAAACATTTACTCTCTCCCATCAAAACAACTGTTCATCATCACTATCTTAATGTAGGAAAAGTTCATAGAAAGGCTAACACATAAGGACCTGAAGCATGGAAAAATACTATACATAACTTTAACACTTAGCTGAGGCCTGGGGAATGGAACGTCAAAGGTATAGATTCATTAAAAAGATCTAAACTGAGGGTATACATGATATAAACTGTATTTCACTAGGATCATGAGTTTTTGAGAACTGATCATACTCTAGAACATGAGTTCATACTTATCATGAGCGGTTCAACATAAGATTGGAGTTCATAGATTTCTGAGCAATGACTCGAATCATAGACTGAAGATGTTACTTACTTACTAGAAATTGATAATGGATTTGAGTACACATAAAGTGTGTAAGCATTGGCCTTTGGCATGGATCTATCACGCATGACATGAATCTGATGTGATAAAAATTGAAATCCAAGGAATACTCTAGAGTAAGAAAGGATCAGTATCTTATCGCAACTCTTATGACTTATAACACAATCTTGGTTTAGTTCTTCACTCTACCATCTCCCCCTTAGATCAAAGGTGATATTCTAAGTTTATGGAACCTTTTACTAACTCTAATCTAAACTACAATCCCTTTACTCTAGAGTCTAGGGTATAATTATACCCATAAATAACAAATTTACCTTGAAAGACTACACCTTAAAGTGTAAAACCCACTGCTAATACTTCATTCTAAGATACAACTCTATCTTTCTGTATCCACAATATTCATCATCTAATAACTTGAACACTTGCTAACTTAGAATCTTCAGGAGTATCACCATACTATGAGTTCACACCAATTAGTTCTTTAACTCTACTTTCTATTAGCTGAATCTTAAAGAAACTCAACTTAGGTTCCAACACTTAACACGGATATCTTCAACCCTTAATGAACCATACTACTTTTGTCATAGCCTACCAATATTGCATCGCCAAACTTATATCTCAAGACCATGAGAATCAAGACCATAACAAAAGGCTCAACACTATCAATCAAAACATCTTAACTAGGCTATTTAGAACACCATATACCATCTAACTAGTCTTGCTCCACCTAGCAACTCAACAGTACTATTAGCCACACACAACACGTCATAATCCTCAAAAATAATGCAGCCCTATATTACCTTAGGTATAGTTCTACATCATTCATACAACATCATACTTATTCTCAAATCAATAAACTTATATTCTTGCATTCACTGTTTCAAGCCTATTAGTTCACCTCCATACAGCTGGCATCACAAACCAAGAAATTGTTATTTCCACTTTGATGATCATCTACTATTCAAACTTAATGTCTAGTGCTAGGCATGATTAATAACCAAACCTCATATACTATTCTTACTTGGAACCCATAAAATAAAGCATCAAGAAACACTAGCCCACTAGAATCTCATAACCACAATAATTGATCAATAATCTTATGGCCTATCTTATTTATAATACATCAACACACCCTCCTTCTACACATCAATACTATCTATCCTTTTTATGCAAAAAAACTGAGTTCATAGCTCTATAAGTTTCAACTAAACTCCCTCTTACAATCTCAGACAAGCCTAAATTAACAACGCTTAACTACCAAGCACCTTCATTAATAACCTATACTTTTCTTGTACAACAAACACCGTCAACAACTTTTTTCATACTTCAAACAAACAACAATTCACCTTAACTAATAAATTCTTCTCTACCTTCTACTAAACTAACACACAAGGACATACCACTTCATTACTAACTCAATCATATGCAAATAGATTCGGCTATACATATACTCAATAAATCACACATACCACCCTTCTTGTCAATATGCCTTTAAACCCCTAGTTCTAACCAACATAAGAACAACAAGGTGAACAAAAAGTTGCTAGTGAATCAAAATAGGCTTCACACGGTTTCACTAGACTTTAATTTTTATGTTTTTAACAAGAAAATAAGACGAATAACAAGGCGATTATCCTAGTGAATCGAAAGAGCCCCACACGTTTTTACTAGACTTGTATTTTCAACAACACAATAATAATAAGATTAGAAGAGATAGAAACTTGACACACAATATTCAATGGTCTAAGAATACATGTCTTACATTGTCTTAACTGAATAACTCATAAGAATTTGGGCATAACTTTCAACTTGAGGGACTTATGATACACTAGAGAGCTCCTCTCAAGCCCTTTGTATGACTTCTTGAAACTTTTGCTAGAAAATCTGGGAGCATTATCTGGGGAGAAAATTGGGACTTGCTGATCATGTTATCTCAGGAATAATACATAGATGGAGAAGTATAGATTAACATTATGGATTCTAAGAAAGAATCTGAAAGCACTTATAACTTGGGCTTAGTGTACGATATTCATGAACATGAATAAAGCCCTTCAATCTTTGGGACTTAAAAGCACTAAAGGGATACTTTATAGCCTCCTTATAATCCTATAACCATTTGTGGAGATTTAAACTTGACCATTTCTGATATCTTAAAAATAAGGAAGATATGGCCCGAATAGAGTAGGATGAGAATCTATATAAGTTTCTTAGAGAACCTTTCTACAGCATGTACTGAGAGATGAAAGAATGGAGATATTTCCTCAATGCCTTGTAGCCTTTGAAGAAAAGTACAGACGTCTCCGTACCATTCTGCAACACTCTACAAGACATGGCATCATAGACACCCTAGGACTCTTGAATCTATGCTCTGATACCAAGTTTGTAACAACCTAAAAATAAGTCCTGAGATGTTCCACGGTGCTTAGGGTCACAAGTGATCCCAAGTTAACCCTTCTACTGGCATACTAACAAGTAACTAAATAAAATACATAAATTTGAATAAAATCAGTGGAAACATAAAAACTCTTCTGAACTGGATCAATACAAATTTGAATTTATAAGATTACAACTCTGTTGTTACAAACCAAACTGAAACTGAATACATCAACACTATTGACTGTCTATGAAGCCTCTACTAGTACTGACTATAGGTAGCCGGGTTATAAATCCCAACTATCCCAACTCAATATGACTAAATAGAGAAAATATAATACTTCTCAAATTGTATAGCAGACTCAAGCCCTTGAATCAAAAGGACTCATTACCTGCTGACTAGAAGCTGTGAACTGACTGAATATGGTGTATGCGCTATAAACTCTTTTTATATTTTGAGACAATTTAGCACATAGACATATACGTGGATCAGTACTTTGAGGATGTACTAAGTATATGGGGGTGTATGCAATATTAAACAATACCATCAATCTTCAGAGAAATCATGCATGCTGATATAAATGACTCACAAAGCTTGACAAAAAACTGAAATCTAAATATCATGAATCATGAATAAGAAAACATGTAGTATAAATCTCGTGAGTCATTAAACTTTATTATAAAATCTGTATCCTCTTCTTTTTCTCAAATCTTGTTAAATGGATGTAATCTTAAAATAATAACTTTCAGGATATACACTTTAATCTTATGAAAATAAGGGACTTTTTTTTTAAACTTAAGAATTATAGCACTTTAGCTAACATAGGACTTGGGACTCAAAGATTGTAACACTTTTAAGGACTTTGGGACTTAAAACTTTGGAAATCTTAAAACATTAACTTTCGAATGATATACTAAGACTCTTAATCTATAAACGAACTAAGGAGTAGGGGTCTTCTTTTGGAACTTAGAGATTTCAGAACTTTGGGATTGGGAACTTGGGCATTCTCAAAAATCAAACTTTCAACCTATATACTTTTATCCTAATTAGAGTAGGGGACTTCTTTGGGAGTTTCTTCTAACCGACATACATCATGTGAGCTGACATGGAGTCCAATGTCTTGCCCACGTTGGGGAGAGCTATTCTACCCTTTCCATCAGAATAGAACCTTAACTTTAGTGATCACTATGTCAGCCTCAGGCCCATAAATCTCAATCCTATGGTGGCACATAGTTCTTGGGTATGAGACCTTGGAATCATACCCAACTCAGTGCTAAATACTGCTCCCATACTTAGGCTCAGAACTTTTATGAAAATCCACCTTAAACTATACAAAAGTGTATAACGGAAGCTAGCTATACTTCTCTTTAACTTAAATCAAAATGGTGTGGATTCCTTTCTTAGGTTAGGATCAAAATCAACTCTTTTCTTGAAACTTTGGTAGACTATCACTAATAAGCTTTAAAACTTTAATAGCATGGAAATATCAACACACTTCTTGAAATAGTTTAGAAAGTATCAATAATTCATTCTTGGACTTAAGCCATGTATGATAAAGGATCAAAATTTCAAATAAAGCTTAATTCATGACACCAATCATGGAAACACTTGAAAATATAAAATCAATATAGGAAATTGGAATTTATAGCATGAATTATCAATTCAAATCAAAAATAAGAGATATAATCATGAAATTCAAGACTTGAACAACTTATCAATTCATATTCTCAAAATAATATAATTTGGGTTTAGACCCACTTGCAAAAACATGAAATTCATTTATAAAAATTGAATCTTTGTGCTTAAGAACGAAATAGTTGTTCTTGTTCAAACTCCACATACCTTAATAGACTTGGTTGGATGTAGAGAATTTGACTTTGAAACCCTAGGAGATGATCTTGAATGCTTTCTTGAGATTCTTGAATTATGAAAAGATTGTACTTTTAAGAATGATTGAAAGAATCCTTGTAGAGAACTTTGAATTCGGAGCTTAACTTCTTGATTCTTGAGAGATAATACTTGAATTTTGTTCTTGGGAAGAAGGGAAGGGTTTTGATTTGTTTACTGACTTCTTAGGGTTAAGACAGAAGATTTTATGTTATTAATATATCATAAAAACAATAAAAACATTTAATAGTGATTAGGGACGGTTTAGGGGTGTGAAATGACTTAGTTTCCCTCGGAATAACTCAAAAATAAAATGTTCAGGTCGCTGTGCCATGGGGTTTGCCTCGGAAAAGATATGGAAAACCTTAAGGTTTGCGTCTCACTCCTTATGTCACACTTTATAGTTTGCATCGCACTCCTTATGGCATACTTTACAGCTTGCGTAGCACACCTCTTCGCAAAGCCATAACTTTTTATTCGGGTATCAGATTTTTGCAAAATTGGTATCGTTGGAAAGATAATTCAATTATTTACAATTTGGTGGGTCTTGAGATGAAAAATTCCATGGATATAAAAAGTTATACATGTTTAAATCTGACCCTTGTAGAATCAAATATCAAATGTTGGACAAATCAAATGAGTTTAGCTCAACTTGGCTCTAAGTGATTCCTATGAACATTTTTAACTTCAAGAGCACTTCAATAATGAGGGCAAAGATCATGAAACTTATATTCACATGGGATTCACTAGTATTATAGCTTATACACGTAAGAACGAAGGTTCATAGACTATCCCAAAAATGTGGGGTATTACAACTACTATAGGCATGGGCATGTCGGTATTAGTGTTAGAATTTTTATTGGTATTGGCATTGGGTGGCTAATTTTTTGTGGATTTTGGTTTTGATTATAGACTTGTTATCATGTCTTCAAAGTAATACTATTTCCTCTTGTTATATATTTGAAATTCATCCAATATGGAGTGAGGGGTGGTCAATGGTTTGGGTATTGGGGGTGGTCTCCAGTCCTCATTAGACTTGAGATACCCAACATTGCTAGGCCCTATTTTGGGTCGTCTCAAAAGTGTATACTACCACCTTACCATGCTGCATCAAAACACAACCAAGTCTCAAACGGGATGCATCACAGTAAACCATGAAAATATCACTACCCTCGGGCAATGTAAAAACTGGAGTAGAAGTCAATTTATCTTTCAGCTTCTCTAAACTCCCTTCACGAGCATCAGACCAGAGAAACTTCACCTTCTTCTGATTCAACCTATTTAAAGGTACAACAACTGACAAAAGGTTATCCACAAACCTTCTATAATAACTAGTTATAGACACGTAATTTTGTCCCATCCGAGAGTGTATTTCCACCTATTTACCTTATCCTACCATGTACCCTCAATCATGTGATAATTTCACCATTAAAAATAAAAAAAAACAAATCCCTAACAAACCCAATCCCCAATATTTATTTGATAACAAAATTAACCACCCCCTAATAAAATTTGGACACATCACATCACCACCCTACACCCTATACCTCTACCGCTACCCCTACATACCCCCTACCCTATGGTTTCCTCATAATATACACTCCGCCTCACATATATACAATACTGACGAGACCCATAACAATTCTATTCACTTATTATTCACGCATACACACTGACATGCACACAATATATACACATATTCCCATTAACACAAAGGATAATTCATATGCCATTCTCTACACTGCTAATCTCACACCTCACAACACCTGTACACCTTTACAGATTCTCTTACTCACACTCCACATAACAAAAACAATACACTCATAGTTGAGAGCAAGAAAAATAGTGAGGAAAAGAAAGAAAACAAAGAGGATAGGAAGAAATTGAACAATAAGAATTTTAGAGAGTGAGATGGAAGAAAAGGAGTGAAAAATAGAGAGGTTAAATAGAAGAGAAAATAAAAGATTAAGTTAGATTTTCTAGTGAATAGTTCAACGGAATCATCGATCTCCTCCGGCCAGATCCACTAGAAAATTCTCCCTGTCGCTCGTCACCTGAAACCAATCAAAGCAATTCAATTGGAGAAAATCAAATCGTCAACCAAAATCTAATACGGCAATACACGTACCTCTTGACGGTGCTCTGAGTTAGGTTTGGGTTAACATCAGTAATTAATTCTCATTGATAACTCGAGTTGGACTCAGGTTGGTCATTGCTATTTGATTCGAGTAGACAAAAATGAAATAAGAGGGCATATCGTGTTGATGGTTTGAGGTTCAATTTATGATTCCGATCACGGTTCTAGTCGGAAGGATTGTTCCCATTGATAAAACATTTAAGATCCAATTATATCTTCTCTACCTTTAATTTTTACGTAATTGCGAATGATTTATTATTTGGCATGTTTGAATATTTGTTGTGTGTTGGTTGATGTTGGATTTGGATGTGAAACTTAGATTGGTAGTTTAAGAATTAGTTAATTATTTCTTAAATGAATTCGGGGAGGGATTGGTTTTGATAAAAAATGAATTTGAATTAATTTTGATTCAGTATTGATGTGAAACGTGATAGGCTCGTGATAAATCAAATCGATTGGCAAATTATAGGTTTTGGGGATAGGAAAGCCTTAGGATTCTATGCTAACTAATGTGTGAATGCTTGTTCAAAATGGTTTCCTATTTATATCATATTTATCAAATGTATTTATTTGCTGGGGAATGCCCCGAGTCCACGTGTATATATTTATTCACCGGGGAATGCCTCGAGGTATTTTATACCTGGAGGACGTTCATGATGAAGGCCCAAGTCATTGGGTAGAGCATTGGTCTAGCAATAGTTTGTTGTAGTTTTACATTTCAGTATTTTCATTTTTGAGTTTGTAATAATTGGACTGGACATTAACTTTTGGATTTTCGTTTGTTTGGTTTGATTGTTTTATGTGTTTTGTGGTTTATAAATTCATAGTTTCATACTATCCGATATAATCTATAAAGAGACCGTGGTCAAACCATGACATCGAGGGGTTCCTAACACCTTTCCCTCAGTAAACAGAATTCCTTAACTAGAATCTCTTTTCGTGAATTAGTTTTAGAGTTAAATCATTTTGGAAAGGAATTTCCAAAGGTAACTTGGCACACCTGATTTATGTCAAGTGGCGACTCTGAGTTATGAATATAAAAAGTCCTTTTCAAGACAAATCTTTATTTTGTCACTTAATAATAAAAACCATTTTCGAACTTGAAATAAAAATATATCTTTTTGGTTAAAAAGGGGTGTGACAGCTCTGGTGACTCTACTGAGGATATTTTTGAAATTCGAGCTTATTTTTGGAGTTGTATCGGCTTAGTTTGACATTATGGGTGTATAGAAGTTGTTTGTGTTATTGTTTGTATTTTTTTGTCATTATTGAGTGCCTACTTGCTACGTGTTTATAGTCTTTTCTCTTATGTGTTACTGCTTTATATCTTGCATCATTTGTATAACCCAAGTCAATTCTTTCAGCAAGATGTTTTGTAGTACACGTTATGTACACGACCAATAGTAAAGTCACCCTTATTTTAGGAGAGAGAGCCATCCGCTGGTATGGAGTAGGTGGAAAGCAATCACGGTCACTATCGACCATACGCTCCCTCGAATAGCCTTGTTAGTGGAACCCCAACGTAGGTCAGCCTTTAGGTCATGCTTCTCTACATCATATTGAGACCTAGCGGGACCCACTTGATCCTTTGTAGGAGACTCACCCCTAAAGCATCCTTATATTCTAATTGTTGCATTCTTTAGGGTAACAGGGTCATTTAATGGACTGATTTGGGGAAAGCATGTGCTAGAATTAAAGGAAATTGTGTGTAAGAAAAGAAAAGGTTGAAAAAAGAGGATAAAGATAAATGAGACAAAACAAGTGTTTCATTTTTTTTCTTTTTAGAGTTCTTTATGACTTTTATTTTTCAAAATTCGAAAAGATTTTTTTACCATTTGAATTCATTTGTCAAAAACAAAACATCAAAAAGATTTTCCTTTAAAAGATTTTCCTTTTGTTCCTTTAACAAGCTTTCATAATTCAAAAATTAAAAAAAGAAAAAAAAGATTTTATTTTAATAGGAGCTTTTTATAAAGAAATATAGATGGTAGGAGTTTTGTACATCGCATATGATAAAAATACCAAAAAGATTTTTTATTTCATAGTTGTTAGTGTCATTTTTATGTAAAGTGTCAAATTCAAAACTCAAAAAAGATTTCATTAATTCTTTTCATTGTTAGTCTTTGGCATGCCTTTCAAGCCGTGGTTTAGTCTGTCCGTTATTATTTAATTGTCCAATCTGTACAAATATGTACACCTGTTTCTCCTCTCTCGGGAATGAGATACGTAGGCAGCCCTTCTAGGGTTCGGTGATCTTATTTTAAAAAATTGAAAAAGATTTTATTCACTCTTCATTTAGAGTAGGTGTTTCATATACATCCTTAAAAGAAAACTTCAAAAGAAAATTCCTTCAACAGTTTCAAGTTTCATTGTCGTATGAAATTCAAAATCAAAACCCAAAAAAAGATTTTCTTTGGTACTCATAGATTTCATTGCGTATAGGAATCTAAAAAATTTTAAAAAGATTTTATTCACTCTTTATTTAGAGTAGGTTTTTCATATACATCATTATAGGAAAACTATTAAAAGATTTTTCTTTAATAGGTCAAGTTTCATTTTCGTATGAAGTACAAAATTGAAAACCCAAAAAGATTTATCTTTGGTAATCATATGTTTCATTTTGTGTAGGGAGTTTAAAATTGAAAAATGCAAAAAGATCTTCGTCAATTATTTTGACAATTCATTATTTTCTTTTCTTCTCAAAGTTTCAAAAATAAAAAACAAAAAAAGAAAAAGAGTTTGGTGGGCCATGTTATGCCAAAACTTCACGAACTACACAAACGTGATTCTCTTCTCTCGGAGGTGAGATACGTAGGCATCCTTCTTAGGTTCGGTGATCTTTTCAAAAAAATAAGAAAGAAGAAAGAAAGAAAAAGGTTTTGAAAAAAGATATTGAACTCTAACGCATTTGTTATCTCTTGTTCAGTTAGTTTAAGGTGGTTGGTTTGTGGTATTCTGGCAGGTCCTCCATATCACACCAAGTCAAAGAAAAAGTTAGTCATGTCCAACAAGGATATAGAGTGTGACATCATGGATCTGACAATGAGTTGGGAAAATAAGAGTTTAAAGCAAAAGACTTTAAGACTAAGGCAACAAATGACAGAAATACACCGAGCTTAGGCTTGTGGGTTGCCCCCTCCTCCATTTACCGCTATTGATCCTACAAATACCTCGAGTTTTCCACCAAAATTACAAAGTCAGTTTCCTACTGTTGTTGATGCGCTGCAACATGACTCAGAACTCATTCAAATCCAAAAGCATCCAGTACTTCCATCACTCTTTTTCTAGCTCCTCAGTATAAGCCTACTACATTTGTAACACCACATGTCGTCTGTGATTTTTGTAGCTCAATCCTCTTCTAAGATATCCACATTGGCTAGCTACCCAACGGTTGTGCTTTTCCATGTTGCTAGTGGACCCATGTTCAATACTCTTGGTGATCACTGTTATACTCCTGAGCCTACTTTTAAGTTAATTGGACCACCAAAATGTCTTAACAAAAAGCCTAGCGTGCCTGAAGAGCCAGAGAAAATGGTTGGAAAAATAAAGAATGCTGAAAATACTATGAAAAGTTCCCTAGGACTGGTGGGTAGAGAAGATGTTTCATATAAAAACTAGGGCATGTCTTTAAGTGTTAACGCGAGATGGACATGACAAATCTGTGAAACATTTGGGAAAAAATTGCAATCAATTGAAGAAAACTGGAGGGAAGAAGAATGAAGAAGATGAAACTGCTATTATAGTTGGAAAATGGGCACGTCTAAGAAGACCACGTCATCATTATCCTCAGTCTCAAGACCAAGTTCATTTCCAAGCTCCATATAATTACTCCCAAAATCCATTATACCCCATCTCTCCACCTCTATATCTAGTATACTACATACTGCCATATGTTTAACTCCCTTCTTACTCACAATGGCACGTACCAATGCTTCAGAGTTACCCTCCAACTCCACCAATATATCAAATCCCTTCTAGGCTTGATGTTTGATCCAAGTAAAATAATCAAATAAGGTAGAAGTTGAGAGATAGCTTCACACTAATTAGAGAGTCATATGCCAATTTATTTCAGAGACTGGTACAGTAGGGCATGATCACTTCTCTCTTTGGGCACACTTTTAATCTGCGTTCAAGAAATTTTGATCCTAATGTACGATGTGTGTATCATTCTAATGCTCGGGGTCATAGTATTGAAGATTTTTTAGATTTGGAAAGTGAAATTGAAATGATGATTCAAGATAGATTAATTATGCTGCAGAATATTGACAATGAGGAAAGCTCTAGTCATGTTGATATGTAAACCGGTGGCTAAGATGTCAAGCTCAGGAATTGGGAAGTCATTCTTCTCTCTGCTAGGATGAATGTTTGGTAGTTTGTTTTGTTTTCTTTTCTATTTTCTGAATTATTTCAGGGTTGTAGTTTGGAATCTATCTGGTTTTGTTTCTCAGTCGTTTTTGTTTAAACCCTTCTATCTTTTCTTGTAATAAAATATGGTGTCCTTGTTGTTTTATCTTATTTTAAGTTGTTTGTTTGTCTTTTTTACATAGTATGTTTTATGTCGATTCTAGTGATATGACATTTTGGCAAAATTTTCATCTAGATCTTAAAATTTAGTTTAAGCACGAACATTGAATCAGAGGGCTAAAGCTAGAGAAAAAAAAAAGCATCTGAGAAACCGGTAGAGTGTTGAGACATTTGGTAACCACGTTGAATCCTTCTTTCAAAATTAAGGCAATTATATTGAGAATTACATGAATAACTTTGTCACTAATTGAAAGACATATCTCAATTAGGTCAAGTAGTGGATGCACAATCCTATGTCAAGAGAAACAAAAAGAAAATCAGCTCCATAAAAGCATGAATCTTTTAATGTGAGGGATGTACAACAAAGGTGGAGTTGTATGCTGGAAAACTGTCGAAAAAGATGTGACACACATGTTCAGTTAAATTTAGTGCTGTTAAAGTGTCACAAATGATCTTCATCTTCCACTTTCATATTGCATTGTCATGTACTTGCATTTTCAAGGATTGATAGGAAAAAAACATTTTATTCTGCTATCTAAACATTGTGTCATCCTTTGTTTACCCATTTGAGCCTTAGTTGTATTTTATTTCATACTCCTCATTTGGTATCAAGATAGAGTCAGCAAAGCTCAAAAGAAAAGTGACGCGCAAAAGATTAGTATCAGAAAAGTTTCAAAAAAGAGAGAGAAAAAGTATGTCAAAAGAAAGAAAAGAGAAGAGTGTCAAGAAAAATAGAGTCAGAAAAGGTCCCAAAGAAAAAAAACAAGAAATCATAATCAAGCCAAAAAACAAATTGTCGGAACTACGTGTGACCTGATTCTCCTCTCTCGGGGGTAAGATATGTAGGCTGCCCTACTCTAGGCTCGGTCTAACCAAATAAATAATTTAGAATTTCCCAGTTAAGGAAATTGGGGCATAGTTAACTTTCATTAGTTAAGTCGATTCCAAAAGTTTTAAGTCCCACCTCACTTCAAGTGTCTTTTGGGCCTCATGTCATCCTTTCTTTATAACCTTATCCAAAAGCTAAGTTACAACCAAAGAAAGACCTTTAGATCAATCTTTGAGAATGTTAAGGCAAAGCATGCAATAGATGTGATGAGGCATTTGGGTACTACTTGTCTTCCTCAACATAAGAAATTAGGAGAGAGATAAAAATAAAAGAGTCATATCAGTGAAAACCCTCACAGGCATCGTAAAGTGATAGTAAGTTGCGAGAAATAAAAATGAGTCTTATTGGTAAAAACCCTCACGGGCACCATAAGACGATCTGAGCTAAGAGAAATAAAAATGATAGAGTCTCATTAGTGAAAACCCTCATGAACACCATAGGGCACTGGTGAGCTGGAAAAAAAAGAGACTTGTTGGCGAAATCCCTTCAAGGCGCCACTAGCCGAATGAGGCCTCCGGATGTGATTTTGCCCAAAGAAGTAACTCAGTTTTAGGGTCATTAACTCAACAACAATGGGTAGAAAGTTTGGATGGAAAGATCAAAAAATTTAATCCTAAATGCATGGCATAATCATTAGAGTTGACTGACACTTTTTAGATAAATTTTTCTTTCGTTATTTTAAATGGGGACATTAATTATCTTTTCTTTCTTCTCTTTATTTTTGTTTTATTTTACTTAAGTCAGTTATCCAAATAAAAAAAACATTATCATTTTTCTCTTGTCTTTGAGTCAAGTCCATGTCAAAATAAGTGAGAAAAGATTTCAAAACTAGCTACCAGCTTCTTCAATTGCACAAAGCAAGACAAAAAGTCAACTCATGAAAGAAACGTGATTGTGAGTCAGAACAAGGCATGCAAAAGGTTGTCAATAGACAGATTTTGGGGATTCATGGAAATACCAAGGTTTAAAAGGAATTATCTGAGAAACATAGAAAAACATACATACGGTGTTTATTTCAGAATCACTCTTAATATTTTGAATTTGGATCAATGGTGCAATAAGGCAAAAACAAAGGCTAATGACTGGAAGCAAGATTTAAATATGGCAAGTGCAAGAGAAATCGCCACAAAACCTAAAGCTACAAGCCAACCATCTTATTTTAAACTCACAAGTTTTATTTGTATGAAAAAGGAACAGTTCCTACCTTAAAAGAAAAGGCTTCAAAGCGCAAATATCCAAAGGTGTAATTCCTCGTTTCTGCAAATGTAAGAGCAGTGTTGTTCTACAGGAGGCCGCCTAGAGTATAGGGCGATGAAATTGCAAGTCAAGAACTCGCCTGGAGAATAGGGTGATAAAATTGAAAGTCGGGAGCTTACTCGAAGAAAAGAGTGAAAATATCGTAACTCGAGAGCCAGCCTAAAGAATAGGGTGATAAAATTGTAATTCGGGAGCTCACCCAGAGAATAGAGTGAGGAAATTGCAAGTCAGGAGCCCACCTGTAGAATAGGGTAATGAAATTAAAAGTTGGGAGCCCGACCAAAGAACAGAGTGAAGAAATCACAACTTAGGAGCCCACTTGAAGAATAGGGTGATGAAATTGAAAGTCGGGAGCTCCCTCGAATAACAGAGTGAGGAAATTACAACTCGGGAGCCCGCCCAAAGAATAGGGTGATGAAAGTAAAAGTCGGAAGGTTGCCTTGAGAATAGAGTGGGAAAATTACAAGTGAGAGCCCGCCCTAAGAATAAGGTGATTAAATTGAAAGTCGAGATCTATCCCGGAGAGCAGAGTGAGGAAATTATAAGTAAAAATCCCGCCTGAAGAATAGGGTGATGAAATTACAAGTCAGGAGCCCTCCTGTAGAATAGGGTGAAAAAATTGAAAGTCAAGAAAAAATATGAAGAAATTGAAAGTCAAGCAACAAGGTTAAGAGATTGAAAGTCAAGCAACAAGGTGAATCAATTAAAAGTCAATAAATTGAGGAAATTACAAGTCATGAGCCCACCCAATAAATAGGGCAATGAAATAGAAATTCTAAAGATTAAAAATAGGATGTCAGGAATCCGCTTGGAGAACAGGGTGATGAAATTGAAGGGCAAGCAATCTGGTGAAGATATTGTAAGTCAGGAGCCCGCATGAGGATTTTCAAATTCAAGTTCAAATTTTAGAAGTGCTACATGAAAACATGGTCAATGTTCGAGTTCATCTCCAACACCAAATTTTGTATGGAGAAAGAATCTATTCTCAAGTTCATCCGAAACAAGATCAGATCTTTTGTCAATCTTGAAAGCATTAGAAACTCATGTCAAGAGTCCAGAGAAGCTCCATGGATAAGACTTTTGTAATTTTTGTTATATTTTAACTTGTAATTTTCTTTTTTGATCTAATAACAATGTCGCTGACTGGAACCTCGACAGGGTCTCACTCGACTCACCAACTTGGTATAGTCTCTCTTCCTTGTCAACCCTGGAGCTACATGCAATTTGAATCCTACAAAAATTGGGATAGGTAGGATTCTAAAAATAAAAGCTCTATTTCCCTCCTCCCTTCTGTTTCTTTCTTTTGAATAATAGTCAAGACAAAGTTTTGTCACGTTGTCCACTTCTTTGTCTGAAAACACTCTGTGTTTACATCCAAAGGGGGAATGATGTAGGCACATAATTTTTTCCTATTCGAGAGTGTATTTCCACCTATTTACCTTATCCTACCTTGAACCCTTAATCATGTGATAATTTCCCTATTAAAAAACTAAAATAACAAACCCCTAACAAACCCAATCCCCTATATTCTTTTGATAACAACATTAACCACCCTCCTAATAAAATTTGGATACCTCACATCACCACCCTACACCCTATACCCCTACCTATACCCCAACATAGCCCTTAACCTATGGTCTCCTCACAATATACACACCGCCTAACATATACACAATATTGATGGGACACACAACAATTCCATTGACATATTTTTCACGCATACACCATTACACACACATAATATATACATATATTCCCCAATAACACATAGGACAATTCATAGGCCATTCTCTACAATGCAAGGCTCACGCCTCACCACACATATAGACCATCACAGATTCTCTCACTCACACTCCATATAATAGAAACAATACACATATAGCTAAGAGCAAGAAAAATAGAGAGGGAAAAAGAGAAAATAGAAAGAATAGGGAGAGATTGAACAATGAGAATTTGAGAGAGGAAGATGGAAGACAAAGAGTGAAAAATAGAGAGGTAAAATAGAGGAGAAAAACAAAAGCTTAAGTTAGATTTTTTGATGAATAGTTTGCCAAAATCTTCGATCTCCTCCGGGCAGATCCACCAGAAAATCATCCCTGTCGCCTGTCACCTGAAACTAGTCAAAGTAATTCAATTGGGGAAAATCAAATCAGCGACCAAAATCCATCGTGGCAGTACATGTACCTCTTGATGGTTCTTCAAGTTAGGTTTGGGTTAACGTCGATCACTAATTCTCATCGATAACTTGAGTTGGACTTGGGTTTGTCATTACTAGTTGATTTGGGTCGACAAAAATGGAATAAGAGGGTATATCGAGTTGATGGTTTGAGGTTTGATTTGAGATTCCAATTGTGGTTCTAGTCAGAAAGATTATTCCCATTGAAAAAGCATCCAAGGTCCAATTTTATCTTCTCTCCCTTTAATTTTTATCTAATTGTGAATGATTTATTGTTCGGCATGTTTAAATATTTGTTGTGTGTTGGTTGATGTTGGATTTGGATGTGAAACTTGGATTGGTACTTGAAGAATAAGTTAATTGTTTTTTAGAATGACTTCGGGGATGGATTGGTTTTGATAAAAATTAAATTCAAATTAATTTTGATTCATTGTTGATGTGAAATATGATAGGGTCATGATAAATCATATCGATAGGCAAATTATAGGTTTTTAGGGTAGGCAAGCCTTAGGATTCTATGTTAATGAATGTGAATGTTTGTTTGAAATGGTTTCCTATTTATATTGCATTTTTATCAAATGTATTTATTCTCTGGGGAATGCCCCAAGGTCACGTATATATATTTATTCACCGGGGAATGCCTCGAGGTATCTTGTACCCAAAGGACGTTCGTGATGAAGGCCCGAGGCTTCGGGTAGAGCATTGTTCTAGGAATAGTTTATTGTAGGTTTACATTTCAGTATTTTCATTTTGGGGTTTGTAATAATTGGACTGGACATTAAATTTTGGATTTTGGTTTGTTTGGTTTGGTTGTTTTATGTGTTTTGTGGTTTATAAATTCATACTGTCATACTAGCCAATATACTCTATGAAGCAACCATGGTCGAACCACGGGATTGAGGGGTCCCTAACACCTTCCCCTGGGTTAACAAAATTCCTTAACCAAAATCTCTATCTGCAGATCAGTTTTAGAGAAAATCATTTCTAAAAGGGATTTCCAAAGGTGACTTGGTACACCCGATTTATACCAAGTGATGACTCTGAGTTTTGAATATAAAACGTCCTTTTCGAAATAAATCTTCATTTTGTCACTTAATAATAAAAAACCTTTTCAAACTTAAAATAAAATTATATCTTTTTGGTTAAAAAGGGGTGTGACACCCGCTAAACCCAAGAAGCTCCAAATATTGGTCGGAGTCATGGGTCTAGGCCACTTCTTAACCACCACAACCTTTTGTGGATCCACCATGATCCCTTCAATAGAGATAACATAACCCAGAAAAGTAATAACATTTAACCAAAAGTCATGCTTAGAAAACTTAGCATATAATTGTTGATCCTTTAAGGTATGCAACACAACCCGAAGGTGACTAGCATAGTCCACCTCAGTCTTGGAGTATACCAGAATGTCATCTATAAACACAATCACAAACAAATCCAAAAACTGATGAAATACCCAGATCATGAGATCCATAAATGCCGATGGGGCATTGGTCAATCCAAAACATACAACCAAGAACTCAAAATTTCCATACCTGGTATGGATGGTAGTATTACGAATATCCTCCTCCCTAATCTTAAGTTGATGATAGCCCGAACAAAAGTCAATTTTAGAGAAACACCTAGCACACTGAAGTTGGTCAAATAAATTATAAATCCTATGAAATGGGTACTAATTCTTCATAGTTACCTTGTTCAACTGATGGTAATCAATACACATCCAAAGAGAACAATCTTTATTATGCATGAAAAGAATAGAAGTACCATACTGGGACACACTAGCGCGGATAAAACCCTTGTTAAGTAGATCGTTCAACTGCTCCTTAAGCTCCTTTAACTTAGCAGAAGCCATTCTATAAGGAGGGATAGAGATAGAACAAGTGTCCAGAATAAGATTAATCCAAAAATCAAATTCCCTATCATGAGGGACACTAGGAAAATCATCAGGGAAAACCTTGGGAAATTCTCTAACCACAAGCACAAATTGTAAAGAAGGACCCTCTAAGTTAGAATCTTTAAGCTGAATCAAATTATAGAGATACCCCTTGGAAATCAATTTTTAGGCTCTAAGATATGATATGAACCTTCCCTTATGTGATAGGGAACTCCCCTCCCACTCAACAACCAGCTCATTAGGAAATTTAAAGATGACCTTACGGGTTCTATAGTCTAAAGTGGCATAGAACGAGTACAACCAATCCATCCCCAGAATGACAACAAAATCTAATATGTCTAATTCAAACAGATCCATCAAGGTTTCCCTACCAGAAACAAATACAACAAAACCCTTATAGACCCTTCTAGACACCACCGAGTCACCCATAAGGATAGAAATAGAAAAGGGGTCTAAAATACACTCAGGACCCATACAAAAATACACAGCCACAATGAGGTCATATAAGAAAGAGTAGACCCCAGTTCAAGTAAAAAGTACACATCGCGAGAGAAGAGTTTAAAAATACCAGTAATGACATCAGGGGATGTCTTGAGTCCTAATGGGTAGTAAGATCATAGAAGCGATTCTGAGCTGTGCCATTACCAGAAGTGGTGTAGGAGCTGACGACATAGCAATAGGAACCTTGTTGGCCATAGAAGCAACCTTTCCCCTGGGACAATCCCTCAACATATGAACCAACAAGCGACAGTTAAAACATCAATTCTTTTCCTCATCAAATAAACCATGATGCAACCGAACACACAGTCTAGAGAAAGAATATGACGGAGTCGACTAGGCCTCACTGGCCTGAGATTTGTCACCCTATGCCCTAGAACCATCACTACTCTAAAAGTTATGATCTATAGATGCCTTCGGATAAAGAGCACTAGCTATCAAACATAAACCCAAGTTACCCTATCTTTTCTTAGACTATTTTCCACTATCTATGCCACTTTGATGTTGACTTCCACCCTGATTTGAATATTAAAACTTCTTACTCTACCTCTCTTCTATATCTACTTGCTTTTTATTTTCCTCTTCAACCTCCTGCATATACACCACAAGTCTAGAGATATCCATATCTTTGTTTAACAAGGCAGCCTTGCTCTTCAAAATCAACTTATGGGACAAAAGCAAATTTTCTCATTCTATTCCTCATGCTAGACACTAGCTTAGGAGAATATTGTAATAGTTGATGAAACTTCAAGGCATACTCCTTTACTGCTATCCTTCTTTTCTTTAGATTCACAAATTTCTCAGCTTTTTCCTCTCTCAACTCCTAAGGAAAGAAGTGATCAAGAAAGGATCTAGAGAAATTATCCCACAAATAGACTCACCATTATCACCCCTAAGACGTTCCTATTCCTTATACCATTGTTATGCTACATCCTTCAACTAATAAGCAATAAATTCCATATACTCTACTTCAGTAGCATACATAACCTGAAAGATGTTCTCCATCTTATCTATAAAACTTTGAAGATCCTACTCAACCTAAGTACCAATGAAAGTCAGAGGGCTTGGTCTCATAAACAGTCCAAATCTAGTGGTCTTAGAAGAACTCATAGTAATGCTAGCAGAACCCATTTAACGTGACTTAGATATCACCACTTGAGTCAACAGATGAATGGACTAGTGAAACTCGTCCTTAGCGATATCTCTTCTAGATGGTTGAGTCTGAGTGCCACCGGCTATAGAATGATCAATGGAGATAGGTGGAACTCCACAAGGACAATCAGACGCAGCGACCCTAGATTGGGTTTGTACCCCATAAATTAGACAATATCTGCCAACATTATCCTCAGGCAGAATAGATAAGTTTACACGAGCTTCAACTCGTCTGGGAGGCATGATCTGAAAGGCGAATAAAGGGAATTTAGAGAAATCCAATACCTTAGACTATATAGCCCAAAAATAAGACAAACAAGAAAGGGAAACATTTCTAAATTCCTTGTAGCCTCTCCGTTATAAGTGTGGCACACTACACACCCAGAAAAGAGACTCTAGTTAACACGGCTTTGTTGATACCCCATGACACCCAATCCTAGGCTCTGATACAAACTTTGTCACGAATCGAACTAGGGCCTGGTCGTGATGAGTATCTCATGTCCACCAAGGATTAGAGAACTCCCACTAAGCCCATTCCAACATAACAAATATATATATATATAGATAGATAGGAAAGATAAACCCAAAAATCTATATAAGATCAATATTAGAAATCCCTCCTTTGTACAAAAAGTAAAACTGGATGACAACCATAGTACCCATAACCTTAATAGTCCTACAAAGACTCTAACCTAATTAAATACCAGTAAAATATCAGGATATGCCCCCCGACCTTAGCCAAAACTAATCAAAAATAAATTCCAGTACAAGTGAAATAAAAACATAAAATGAAGCCTTCCAAAAGATGGAAGCTCACCACTTTAAGTCAACTCTTTATCTAACCATGAATACCTGATTAGTAAGCAGAAAAGATAGTAGTATTGCCAGTTCTTTCATCGCATGGGGATACAGCGTCTGAAGATGGTTAGTGGTTAGAGTGATAGCACGTAACTTAGGGATAAATTATGAAGTAATGCCATAATCCATAATATGAAAAAAAAATAGTAAAACGTAATGCATAATATCATATGCATTATGTATATCTATATACATATATATATATATATATATATCACATGTTAGGAAAGGAAACAAGGCTTAGCATAAGAGTAAAACCTTAACCTAGACTGTGTAGTTTTGCCATCCTAAAGGCACCTATAGTCCATATGGGTTCAGGTCCCTCTACTGAAAGAGCCCCAGTGTATATTAGCTACATGTACCAGAGAAAATTCGAGAAGGCTAGTGCTATCCCTAAAATATAAAGTATGTCTCATGCACACGGTCACCATGACCAAACCTCACATCGGCAAACATGAGTTTCCAGTTTTTGTCCCCCTGTGACCTCCTTCCACGGCTTTGCTACACAACTCTCTTTAAGTCCATATTAAAACCATTTACACATTCCCAACCATTTATCATGAAGCGTTTTATTTAGACATTTCCCATTGGTATCCTCATAGAAAAAATAGAGCTTGAAAGTCTATCTCTTTATACTATATGAAACCATTCAACCAAATTTGACTCTAACTTTCTAATTTAACCAAAACCGTGGCCACCAAGGCCTTTCCAAAACCATTTAAAACCAAACTAAATTAATTCATATTCCATTTGCCATTTATGAAATACAAGGATTCCAAGAATAGTCAAACTATGGGACAAAATCATATTCATTGTCAATTTCACAAATAGGTAGAGGGCATATAATTTCCAACACCATATATCAAGGAAAAATCATCAAATGGGGGATTAACCATAATCCCTTAGTTTAATTACAATTCCCATACATCCCACAATGTTCAAAATCATATGTAAGGAATAATTATTTCCTAATAAACCATAGAAAAATATTTAAACCAATCACATTCACAATCCTCAACCCATAGTTCAAAACCCATTATAAAAACCATGAATAATAACTAATTCATGTTATTAAGAGATACATGCCTTAATTTCCAAGAATTTTGAAGAAAACCACACCCTTAGGGCCCTAGATAATTACCTCCTTGAACCCTAGCCTTAAGTTGAAAAGAGAATTTTAAGAGAGAATGTTTTAGAGTGAATAATGACTTTTGTATGTTGAAAGACTTATGATAATCCTCCCTTATATGTTTAAAAGTTGTGTATAGGTTAAAATACCTCTCTACCCCTCTTCCATTTTTATTTAAACAAAATAGCCCAAAAATGACATAGTTTTGTGGTATAAACCTCATCGCAGAGGCTATCCTCCACGTCGCAGACCCTATCATGGACACCTATCCTCCATTATGCAAAGCTATCGTGGAGGCTCACTACCTTCGCGACTCAAACTTGCCCCAAGCGCATCCAAAAATTTCAAAATTCTTCCGAGTTGCCATTTTAACATCCCCAAATATAATTTGAGTCAAAAATTGATATTTCATGTACGGGAAAGCCAAAAATAAAATACCCAAAATTTTGAGTGTGTTACAATTTTAGATTATGGCATAAATTAATTTAACATTCATCTGATTTAATTGTTGGGTTTGAAATTGGGTTATGGTTTTTTAATTTGTTTCTACTTGAATTATTTCCCCATGATTTAAATATGTTATTCATGCTTTGATTAATGGTTTTTAGGGATGAATGGGGGCATTATTATGGGAATTGGAATGGGGAACACTGATTTTCCAAAATAGATGAATTTTGACTTGGTAATGGCATTAACCTCAACCCAACTTTATAACTTTGGTTTTGAATATGAAATTTGAGTAACTTAACTTACTTTTGGTACCTTGCATTGTATTAAAGGATAATGGATAATGAAAAATAATTTTGGAATTCCCTTGGTGGAAATGGTTTAGATTTTAAATGAAACTTATAAGTCTAAAAGTTGATTGTATTACTTTGGCATTATTATTATAAAAGTTTGCAAGCATATTGGTATGATGATACCAAGTGAGTAAATTCCTTAATGAATGACTCCTGAGTTAATGGTTAGGTATACGAGGAAACTATTTTTATGTAGGCATAAAGAAAATTGTGTCGCTCAATGTGAAGGTGTAGGTCCTGGGGGAACCAACACTAAAAACCATATTTGCGACATAAGGGTCCCTTTGACCATGTTCTTGGTGCACATATTATAATTTTAATGGCTATTGCCCTAGTATCTTTAGCCTTTCCTCAGTTTTCTCAATTCGTGAATCTAACACACACTAGGGTACTTTCATCATGGGGAGTTGAACCCATATAACCAATAGGATTCTTTAGGATAATGCGAGCTACAAAATTTAGGTTAATGGTTTAAACACTCATGTTCATGACCCTTTTTCCTATCCTAACATTCGATATATGTATATATAATTATTGTGCATGTCGTTTTCACTGGATTTCAGTAATAGCATTATCTTATAACATTTCTTGAGTTACATGCCAGTGTTTTCCCCATTGACCATCCGTGGACACTGCATCATTTAGTGATGTAGAGTCTGAGGGATTTTCTATTACTGTTGTGCAGCGTTAGGTGGTGTGGTATGAGGGTTGAGTTATTGTAAAGCGGTGAGCCTTCATTTTTTGGAAAGTCATGCCATTTCATTATGTTTCTTTTCAGATTTTGGAAAGTGTAATGCCCCGGAAAATGGGTCCTAGAGCGCCACACGGTGCTTGAGGCTACGAGTAGCCCCAAGCTAACCCTTTGAGCCATGTCCATTCAGTTCAACACAAATAAATGTGATTTCCATAAATAACCCTCAAATATCAATAGAGTAATCATCATCCAAGAATAAAAGAATTTCAGAAAGATAACAAAATATGACTTATTAGTAAACTCCCAACATCTATACTAGTCTGACAAGCCTCTAAGAAAATCAATAAAACCAGCGAGCCATTGAGACATGCCCCAACTAACTCATACTCAGTTATCAAATGTAAACAATTCCGTGAAACCGACATCAGACATCACATCCTCAGAACATGAGGACTTACCACAATAGAGGATGTAAAATAGTGTGCACGAAAAATCACTATCAAACCTTGAACTGAGCACCTGAACCTACATTCCGAGAAAATATGGCCCACATCCAAAGATGTGGGTTAGTACCATGGAAAGGAATCGAGTATATGGGGGTGTATGCAGTTGTATAAACATCATCATCATAAATATTTATAAGACATATGTAGGATGTATGAAAGACTCACATAGCCCGAAGAAAATCATCATAATCATGAGAGGATGAAATAAGTACAATAACACATATGAGTCATCATATAATTTGTCAATCACTTTCAGTTCATCAAGAATATCAATTATCATAATGTAAATATCATTTAAATGTTTCAAAAGAATAACTTTCGCAATTCGACTTGCAAATCACTTCACCATTCACCATAGACACAAGTAAACACACACACACTGGGAGATCCTATAACCGACGTAAACCATGTGAGCTACATGGAGTCTAACATACAACCCACGTTGGGGAGAGCCGTCCTATCCTTGCCATCGAAGTAGGACTATCGATATCAAATCCACATAAACTAGTGATCACTATATAAATCAGCCTCAGGCTCACTCCTACGGGGGCACGTAGTTCTAGGGAAGTGAGGTCACTTTATACCTCCCACTCGGTGCTAAAGATTTCTCCCGGA
Organism: Capsicum annuum; assembly: GCF_002878395.1. Taxonomy (NCBI): domain Eukaryota; kingdom Viridiplantae; phylum Streptophyta; class Magnoliopsida; order Solanales; family Solanaceae; genus Capsicum; species Capsicum annuum. The sequence continues at coordinate 98,437 of NW_025833695.1, read as the reverse complement.
CTTAGCTCAGATCATTTCAAAGACAATCCATAATAAAATAATTTCAGTAATATATAAATATACATCGGGGGCCGTCATGCTTCTCATCTATCAAAATCAACCACATTGTGGATTTCTTTTACACTCGAGTTCAAAACAAATCCATTAAGACCTACAGGACAAATCATTCAAAATATCTCAAATATTCAACATCAACGTGCTTATAACACATACTTTCTCAAAAAAACACAATTTCCAATGGGGATTCACGATCCAAATATCAAAATCATGATAAATATCGTTCAAGATTCATGCTTTGTATCTCCACACATATAAATTCATCTTTCAAAATCATAAACATCAAGATTTCATAATAATCATAAGATATGGGTTCATGCTTCAAATTTGTAAAAATCAAACAAAAATCATGCCTTTGTAAAGAAAATTACTTTTGGGAACAAGAACGAAAGAGAGTTCTTGTTGAAAAACCCCACATACCTTGAATGATGAACTTTAGATCGATACTCGTTTTTGAGATGTTAATCGTTCCTTTGAATGATGGTTCTTGGAGTTGTTCAACTAGGAACTTGGAATCTTAAATAAATTTGCAGAATTAATGGTGAACTTTGGAGGTTCTTGAAGTTCTTGAACTAGAAACTTGGAATCTTGAATAAATTTACAGAATTAATGGTGAACTTTGGAGGTTCTTGAAGTTGGATGTAGGAACTTAGGATTTTTTTTTTAGGGAATTTGATGAAATATAACATATAATGCTTCTAATAGGCTTTAATATAGGGTTTGGACGGATTTTGGGTGAGGGAAAATGACCAAAACGCCCCTAAAAATCAAATAATTCTCGAATCTATCCTTAGGTGGACTGTTTTGAAAGTCTGAAGTAGATCAACCATAACGTTTTACTCCGATATCCAAATTGGATGAAACCAATTTCATTAGAAAGAGGACTCTCATATCTTTCCGTTGATATATAGTATCTCACCCAGATCATTGTATACGAGGAGTTATAATCATTTGAAGTGGACCCAAAAATTTGCTTTTGATAGGATGAAGTAGATCGACCATACCTTTTTTCTCCGATAGACAAATTGGATGAAACTAATTTCATTGAAAAGATGACTCGCAGATATTTCTGTTGATATATAGTAGATCACCCATATCATTATGTACAAGGAGTTATGATCATTTAAAGTTGGAGCAAAAATACACCAGGCCTCAGTACTTTTTCCTGCATGTTTTACTATTCACTACTATTCACGGTTCGATCGGAATGTTCATAACTCATCGCTCGGGTGTCCGTTTTGGATGATCCACATATCGTTGGAAAGATTATTCGATACTCTACGAAATAGTGGGTCATAATCTAAGATATTCCATATGAAAAAATTTATAATTCATTCTAGAAGATAGAACCCAACACGTTTACGTACAAAATTTCAACGAAAAATTTCCCAGAGTATTACAGAAAGTGTGAGTTCTTTTAGTCATGGTCAGGGGCATGTCCCCAACTAGTTTGGCATTGTGGATTTAGAGGCTTTTGCGGACAAGTTTGGCTAGGATTTTTGTTTTGATTATTAGTTTTCACTTGGTTTCTCTATTATTTATATCATCATGTTTGGTTGGATTTCATTTGTATTCCTTTATTGTGTTCTGGTTGTTAGGCTAAGGGGGAGTCTTCAGGTAATGATTGGCTTGAGATACCCTTCATGACTAGGCCCTGGTTTGGATTGTGACACCCAACATGTAGTAAGTAGGTTTTTATTTTTATTTTTTATTTTTATTTTACTATCTTGTTTTTGTTGTTTTTATTTTTGCAGATTTAGGGAAAGTATGAGTACCCAAATAAGATAAGGAGCATGTATGAGATTATGACTACATTTATTTTTTTTAAGATTCAGACATCTAAATCTGAATGCACATCAGAGTGATTAAGATATTGTCTCTAGATCTGAAAACTGAATGATTAAGACTGTTTGTTTTTCAACATCTGAAAGTGCAAAAAATTTTATATGCATATATAGTAAAATAAAAAATACAATTCAAGTAAAAAACTAATTATATATAGAAAAAAGTATGTAATTTAATATAACAAAACTATTATTTGATTGAAAAAAATATTTATGTTTGTTAGTGATAGTGAAAATGGTTTATAATAGTGGTTGCGGTGAGAATGATTGATATTAGTGATTATTAATGTTGGTGGTAGTAGTTGTGATGATTGGTATTGTGGTGACTGTTATGATGGTGACGATTGATAGTGGTGGTGGTGGTAATTCACATGTATGCACAAAGAACAATAGCTTTGCCCATCATGTACATCTCTACTAGATAAGGACTTTAACGATATAGCTGTGACGTCAATTCGGATTGACGATTAGAAGCTCGGAAGACTATGATCATATAATCAACCCTATAAATCAACAACTAGATAATCAAATAAGTTGATAAAATTGATACTTTACATGATTGTTAGCAAATCCATAATCCTATATCGATTCATTCATCGATTGCGTAAAATCAAATCTTCCCTTGTTTTGTTGTTCATTAGTTTTTTTTATTATTTTAGTTTAGTTAATTGATAAATTTATCTTTGAGATTTATCACTTAAGTAAATAATTAGTATTAGTCTAATTTAGTAAATAGTTAATCAACAAGTCCCTGGGGTAAGATATCTAGACTTTCAAACCTATATTATTTGTACGAGCACGTACACTTGTGTGTGCATTTGAATGCAACACATATTAATAAATTAAATAAAAGCTTTAACTAACCTGAAAAGCTTAAGAACTTCTCGTGAGATTATTAACTCTCTCTCTCTATACCTGGACAAAAAGAAAGGGTCCTATTTGGCTTCTTCATTATTCTATTCTATGCTACGACTAGTGATTTTAAAGGCAGAGGCGTAAGTCAAGGCGTTTTACTTGGTATGAGGTAAGGCATAAGTCTCGGGGCGTTGGAGTGTAAGCCCCACAAATTCATTAATTTTTAATATTTTATAAATTAATATAATTAAAAATAAATATTTTTTAAAAGAGATAAATCATCAGAAAAATATAAACTATATCAAAATGATATTAAAAAATAAGTGAAATATATATCTAAAACTGTTTCAACAAAAACAAATCTAACCAAAGCCACATAATACAACTAATAGATAAATTCAACTTTCATATGATAAACTATTACATGCCAAAAACACAAGTTTATATAAAAATAGTATATAATTAATCAACCCTCACATTCTCATAATGCGATCAATAAATTTACGCACTCGTCACTATGCAAATTGAAAAGAACTAAAAGAAAATAAAGGAACTAGGAAGAACAAAGTAGTGTGACTTTAAGTTTTTGTTTACTTTTGATTTGACTGTTTAAGTATTTACCAATCATATATTTTAGAATTAAGTTTATATTAGAGATTTAATAAGAAAAAAATATTTTACAGTGTAAGCTTTCTAGGCTTACGTCTAATTTGTGCCTCATGTTTAAGCGAACGCCTCAAATTTTGGGGAATTAACCTTTCGGTGCTTTCTCCTTCCCACAATGCCTCGGGGCAGTTTTGACTATGCCTCACCACGAGGCGAGCCTCAATCCAAGTCCCAAGTTGTCTTTCCAAACACTTTTCAAAACCAACTAAACTAGTAACTCAATTTCAATCATCCATCGATCCTCTGCTATCGTCGCTAAACCACCGAATAATGGAGAAATCTTGTGGTCTTCAACTTTTTCTGTCCTTTCCATCACCTTGCTCATCTCTCCATTGTCATTTTTTTTAAAAGTCGAACTCAAAAATAAGCTTCACTACCACTGTTGCTCCTAGGAAAGGAATGAATTTGAAGAAAGCATTAGATTTAAGCTCTTTACCCCTTCAGTCCAATGGGTTGGGGTATTCTACCTCTAGACCGCCACTTTTTCCATTCAAATCAGCCTGGAAAGTATACCCAACCCATCACTTTATTTCAATTCATCATTATTTCTCTGAAATTGGATTTTTAAATTTGAATTCTTAAAGCTTTCATCAGATCCATAAGAACTCCAACTATCATCTATAAAAAAGGAAACTCCGGTTTCCTCTGAGAACATAAAAAAATGAATACAAAAAAAATAGACAATAAAACATTTCAATAGCTTCTTGGATTGCTCTATATTTTACTTATTAGTTTCTTTTCTTGCCCTTTTCAGATACCTCGAGTTCAAATCAAAGTCAGAATTGCTAGTTTGTAACTCAATGCTAGACCGTCTCAATCGCTACCCAACATAAGGTGAAACTATATCCTGTCTAATAACACTATATTGGTCATTTGAGTTTTTGGTTGATTCTGGGTGTGATTATGTAATGTAAACAAGGATTGGTTATTGTTCACATTATACGACATAGTTGTGAAATAACTTAGTTTGTGATTTAGGTTGAATAAAACTTATAAAGTTTAGATTTTTAAATGAAAAGTTAAGATTTGCTGGCCGCGAACCTAAACTAAAAAATGACGAGTTCTTGTGGTTATATATATATATATATATGCGATGGTAGCTTCGTGTATTTGCAACTTGTGATTTAGCTTCGAGTATGTTCCATAAGGTTCCATTGTTAGATCAAGTGTGGTTTGGCTTGACTAGTTTCCCTAGTGTTTTGGTGTTGTATGGTGTTTTTAAACAATTTTAATATAAGTTGGCTAGTTTATGAAGAAGTGTATTATAGTTTGAAGAGAATTCGTGGTTGTCCCCCACTTTAAAAAAAAAATTAGATTCATTCCTTAACTATTTCAAAGTGATGTTAGTTTATCTGCAAAATTTCAATAGTGAGACCTATCCTCTTTCTATGTTTTGTTTTTTTAATCTCTTGAATGGGTTTTGAATTTGTGGGACTGTTGATTAATAATATAGAACTCATTATTTGTTTCTCTGTTTCCATATGTTTCCCGTGAATATGTGTATGTTGTTCATTTATCCCGTTTTAGCATTAGTTCTCCGCTAATAAGATTCAAGAATGAACTTCCTCCCTCATTCCCATCTTTGTTTAATATGTGTTCACCACACTAGTTCACATCAATATGCGCTAATGTGGAGGTTAGATATCATCTCATTGAGTAGAAAAATATCGTTACCTTTCTTTCGTCCTTAAATGCTTTTTGAGAAGAATTTTGAGTAGGATCATAAGGGCTTTTTAAAACTAATTAAATGAGTAGCTCGATACCTATTTTGCTTGTTTTGATTCTCCTTAAAATAATGAGTGTTCATGAATAATTAAAAGAGTCTACATTTACCGGCCGTTCTATTGACTCTGTACCCTGACAAAAAATCAATAATATTTTGGCAACCAAATAATCGATATATTTTTTTAAGACAAATTCATCATTTGTTAAGATTTATGAACTCATATAGTCGCATTAATAGCACAATAACCGGTCTAAGAATGTTGAGTTTCAAAATATAGGTCAAGGATAGAGAGTATTCAGATTGGCTTGTTTTGACTTTGGCCTCGTTTGCTTTTTATAGCCCCGAACAATAAATTATAGGATCTGTTATATAATATGAATTTCATGTGACATATATATGTTTAAAATGTCATTAATAAGATATAATAGTTAGCAGTCAAATTTAATTTGAACACCAAAAATTACTTACTCAAGTTGGATTTGGAGACCGAATCTACTTGTTCAATTTGGATTTGAATACCTAAGATAGTTGTTCAAATTGTTAACTTATTGTCAAGCTTAGAAACCTTAGGGAGTAAGTTTGGTGGTCTATAAATAGCCATCTTTTTGAATATTTTTTTTATAGATATATGAAAGTAGTAAAACAAAAGTACTACTAAAATTTTCTAAAGTTCTCTCCTCTCTTGAAGTTTGATACTGATATTTTATCTTTATTTCATAACACGTTATCAACATGAGATTCTACCATCTCAAAATTTGAAGGCTAAGAAAAGAAAATTTGATCAGAAAGTTGAGAAGGCAAGACCGCAAGAACTATGTGATCATCACGATTTAGATTTCACCTCTCTGCTATTTATGGTAAGATATGTCTATTATTAATTCATGTTCTTTAATTAAGTTTGAAAAGAATATTGGTAATCACAAAGTGGTGATATTGTTATTGGCTCAGGTTTGAGTTTATTATACTTTGGCCTAATATGTTATTGGCCTAGGGTGTGATGATGAATTTAAGTCTCTGCCATTAGGAGGTAAAAGGTCGGGTTAGAGTTTTGATACAATATAATTATAAGATGTTGGATTTAAGTTTCATTGATTTTTCGCTTAAAATACCTTTACATGGATAAGACGTTGAGTTTGAATCTCAATGCATCAATTGATGATATAACGATGACTAAGCTAAATTTTTTGTGAAAGTTATAAAATATTTCCCATTGAATATAATTCATTCTCTGGGGTGAATGTGATAGGAGTAATACCTCCATAAGAGGTATAAATTGAGAAGAAATATTACTAAATATACTCCAAAATAGTAATCTTGAAAAATTATTCATGTTCTAGTAAATCTGAAATTTACTAAGTAAAATTCATATGTCATGTTAAGCTTGGAGCTTACTAATATATATATATATATATATATATTAAAGGATTAAAAGATTCTTCGAAGAATATTATGGGTTCTCCAATGATCCTACAAATGGTGAAGGTAATTTTTGCCACTAATGGGTATAATATGAAAGGTCATTGTGCATACGATTATTGTGCAATCTAATTTCGTATAATTCTTATATCCGTCATCAAAATAAACAAATATAAAATGATGTTGAGGTTTGTACTGAAAATATAATAAATTTCATGGCGTGAGAATGAGCTTCTAATGAAAATTTATGAAGCTTGTACATATGATTACATGTCATTCCTTGAAGAGAATGACACTTGTGATAAGCATCGTTAATGCTCAATCATTCTTGAAATAAATTTGTCAAGATGTGATAAAAATTATGATTATGGAAATGTTCATTCTTGGTTGGATAAATATCACATCTCACCTCTATGGAAGGTTTGAGAAAAATAAAAGAAAGTTTTATTTTTCCATAAACGGTTATTGATCACGTACTTGTAGTATGCCATATATGTTTTGATAGGCTTATCATGGATTACCAAATGGTAAAAGCAAGAAACAAGTCTTGCCTATATAATGTTTTAAGATTTTGGTCGTACTTATATGATTTTCTCCTTGAATGAGATGTTCACCATATGAATGGTGTAAAATATGTGGTAGTACAAAATTAATTGAGAGATCCAAAAGAGTTTAAGTGTTACTATCCGTGCAATTATTCATAATATTTGGATTGTAGTAGGTCTCAAAAGAAACTTATTAAGTTTCAAAGACATTGGTCAAAAAATAAATTATATTGAGGCTATAAATAATTAAAAGATTTTATATCTTCATATTACCATAACCGAAATGGGATATAAATATTTATGTAAAAGTTTACCTGCCTCTTTTCTTCTATTTGTAATACACCAATATGAGCATGATGACAGAATCACATGCAATAGTACATTAAAAATTTACTAAAATAAATATCAGTTGGCATGACAAACATATCATTTCAAATGTGATACAATAATAATTAAGAATTCATGTGGTTTTATATTGAAGACATAAAAAGTTCTTCATGAATTCTCTTGTATTGCTTGTTCTCATAATGAATTGATCATTGTATCAGCTAAGGTTAAGATTATATTCCATAAGTTTGAAATATATGAAAAGGTAAATATGAGTTTGTCGCCTGCCATGTGGATCGATTGTTATGATATAGTTTAATATATGCATCTATGAAATGGTCACATGAACTTTTCTGTTAACTTGCAATTTGATTTTTGCAAATTTTGTTAGCTTGAGTTATTAAATTAAGAGCACAGTTTCAAACAACAAATTTTGTTGATAATGCTGGTTAGTTTAGCAGAAATTGTATGCCTCTAATTCTAGCTAAATCATTGATTTTGAGAATAAATCTCCCAAAAAATTTGGTATGAGATGTTTCATTTAAAATATAGCAACATTCATAAGCATCAAGCCAACAAGGCTCCCCTATCACTATTGGTTCAAGGTCAAGAAGAAAATAATTTTTATCTAAGATATTAAATGTGCGGCATATTATTTAATTGCTCTATCACAGTGCACAAATATGAATTCCAAGATAAGGTTAGGGGTAAACATTATATTTTCTAATATTAGGAGGAGAGAAGATGAACAGTTAAAAATTATATATGAAATAAATCATGTAGATCCTAATAAAAAATATAGTTGTGAAGTTGGAGTTCAAGAGATAATTCATTTGAAAAATGTGCAAACTAATTGTCATATGTGTTTGTTGACTCTACATGATATTCAACTACAAATGCTCCATTGAAAAGTCCGTCAAAAGACAAAGTCTACAGCACACCTAAAGCTTGATATACCAATCGATTCTAAAGATAAATTTCTAGAAGAAGGAAAGAAACAAATAATTAAGATGATCTTCATAATGAGGCAAGTTCTTTGAAAGAGCACTGACATAGTACTTTATAAAACCTTGACAAAGATTCATGTAACTGAATAGTAATGAATATGAAGAGATCGTCATAAGTTATATCTTATTGGAACCAATATCAAACAATCATCGGTTATATCTTTGCTATAACATAGCGCTAATTATTATAAATAGTACCGAAGATCTTGAATACAAATCTGTCAAAAAATCTGAATAGATAAATCATTGTCCAAATAAATGTATGTAATTCAAGTAGTTTATTTTACTTACAAAATTAATATTTAAACTTATAATCCAAAGACCAGAGGTATAATGCCAGTGGGGTACAAATGATTTACTATGCGAAAAGTAAAATTCGTAAGATATAAAGTATGACTTGTACCTTGGGGCATGAAGATTTCACAAAGTTCCTAGCATTATTATAGGAGAATTGTTCTCTTATGATGGATGAAATGAGGTTTGTTTCAGTTTGGTAATATTGAAACATTTGAATATATATAATGAATTAGTGTCATGTCTAACTAGATGACAAGGATTACATGAAAATCATTAAAGGGTTTAAAATGTTACAAGGTGATTCCATTGAATATCTCAATGATTATAAAGATCGCTTAACTTGAAAACAACTCAATTTTGATCTCATGAAAATGATTAGTAAGTACCATATTTTAGTGTAGTTGGTGCACTTATGAATTGTTGAGCATTGTTTATAAGAGTAAAGTGATGTTATAATTGATGTGAGTATAATATGTGCTGCACTATTTTTTTCTTAGTTGAGTTTTTATCCCACAAGATTTTTCTGGTAAGGTTTTTAATGAGACAGCTAACAATGCATATTACTAGATGTGTACTCAGAGTGTTTGATAAATAAAATATTTGGCCAGTAATAAACATACATTGAAAAGGTATTTATCTAATCTATATGAAATTCAATCTCTGGTAGGTTATTTACTTATATATGGAGATACAACTACAATATTACGTCCAGTGAAGTATACAACAACTGTCACATCTTTAAATTATGCTGAAACAATTGTTATTCATGAAGTAATCCGAGAATGTGTGTGGTTGAGATTCATGATATATCTCATACAAGAAAAATGTGGTCTAGAATATGATAAAGTGCCTACGATTTTATATGAAGATAATGTGGCATACATAGCGCAGTTAAGGGGAGGATTAATAAAAGAAGATAGAATGGAGCACATTTTGTCAAAACTTTTCTACACACATGAGCTCTAGAAAATAGTGATATCAACGTGCGATAGATTCATTCAAGTGATAATATTATTGATTTATTCACCCAGTCTTTACCAATTGCAACTTTTAAGAAGATGGAGTACAAGATCGAAATATACAGATTAAAGTCATTAAATTGAAGTTTTTATTAGGAGGAGTAAATTATGCATTGTACTCCTTTTTTTCTTAATCAAGGTTTTGTCCTAATCGGGTTTTCTTGGTAAGGATTTTGATGAGGCAACACTAAAGGCATATTACAAGATGTGTGTACTCTTTTTCCTTCACTAGGTTTTTTTCCATTGAATTTTCCTAGTAAGGTTTTCATGTGACACATTATTTATTAATGGATATCCAAGTGGGAGTGTTATATAAATATGGATGTCATGTAACATACATATGTGTGAAATGTCATTAATTAGTGATAATAGGTAGTAGTCAAAGTGAATTTGAATAGCAAGAATTACTTATTCAACTTGGATTTGAAGATCAAAGTTCCTTGTTCAAATTGGATTTGAATACCTAATATAGGTGGCCAAATTGTCAACTTGATGTCAAGCTTAGCAATCCTAGGGAGTAGGGTTTTCAAATAGGCGGGTTGGGTTGAGATTGAAGATATTAAATGGGTTGAACTGACTATTGGGTTGGGTCATGACCCGCCCAAATTCACTTTGGGTTGAAATGAGTAAAAATTGGGTTGGATCTTGACCCGCTCAATTTAACCCGCTTAGTCTAAAAATATTAACATACTAATATTTACCGCTTGTAAAGAAAATAATTTTTAATGGATTTGAAAATTGGGTGGGTGGATAGGGAGTGAAGGTGAGGTAAGAATATTTTTTTAAAGTTTAAATTCTTTAAAATAAAAATTTATTTTGTAGGGAGGGGTGTGGGGTAATGGGGCGGGGGTAGGAGGGGTGGGTTTTAGGATCGGGGTTGAGGTAAAAAAAAATAAAAGAAATTTATTTTTAAAAAAAAAAAAATTCTTAAAATTTTTTTTTGGGGAGCGGGCGGGATGAAGGGGTGAGGGTGTGGGGGGGGTAGGGGTTAGGGAAAGGATGGGGATTGAGGTAAGAGTTTTTTCAAAATAAAATAAATTTAATATTTTTGAAAAAAACTATACGTTTTTTAGGGGGGATATGTAGTATAGGGGAGATGGGTGTGGGGGTGTAGGGAGGAGGACGAGATGGTGGTTGGGGTAAGATTAATTTTTTT